>NW_027316586.1:340000-362500 GCF_033978685.3 Nerophis lumbriciformis | reverse complement strand
GAAGATCAGTTTGAAAAAGGACCGGGGTAAAGAGGGGGGAAGCACCATATATGTGTCCGGGAAGGCGCCCCTCGGGCGGACACAGGTGTCTGCATGAGCCCCTGTCGCTCAGATGCTGGAAGATCAGTTTGAAAAAAGAACCAGAGGATAGAGGGGGAAAACACCATATTTGTGTCCGAAAATAGCTCACTTTGACTCGGACGCGTTCCCTGTGATTTCAGCCTGTCAGACATGGTGCACATAGTAACGAGATGGAGGTGTTTTGGTCGACCAGGTAAAAAACGAAAAATCGAGAGAAGGTAAAAAGTAGGTGAAAAATTAAGCCTCTCTCGTTAAGGTACTTAGAAAAAATCCCAAAAAAAAAATGAACTCCCATTGAAATGAATGGGGAAAAATTTTTTTCTCGTTTTTTTTCTAAGTACAACAACGAGAGAAGGTAAAAAATGGTTTTTTTTAGCCTCTCTCGTTAAGGTACTTAGAAAAAAACCCAGATTTTTTATTTTCTCGTTTTTTTTCTAAGTACAACAACGAGAGAAGGTAAAAACAGGTGCTTTTTAGCCTCTCTCGTTAAGGTACTTGGAAAAAATCCGAGACATGTTTGGTCTTCCCCACTGACAGTGCGCCTTTGCTGGGTAAGTTGTGGACGTGCCAGGCACCCCCGGGACACCGGTGGAACGCGGCCGGACTCGTGGTACTCCAACCCGGGCATAATTTTGGATATTTCACGGTCCTTTTTTTCCCCACTTTCCCAACTTTTCTTCTGAATCACAGTGCGCCTTTGCTGGGTAAGTTGTGGACATGGCAGGCACCCCCGGGACACCGGTGGAACGCGGCCGGACTCGTGGTACTCCAACCCGGGCATAATTTTGGATCAAATTCGGGACTTTTGCCCACTTTCCCAACTTTTCTTCCCAATCACAGTGCGCCTTTGCTGGGTAAGTTGTGGACATGGCAGGCACCCCCGGGACACCGGTGGAACGCGGCCGGACTCGTGGTACTCCAACCCGGGCATAATTTTGGATCAAATTCGGGACTTTTGCCCACTTTCCCAACTTTTCTTCCCAATCACAGTGCGCCTTTGCTGGGTAAGTTGTGGACATGCCAGGCACCCCCGGGACACCGGTGGAACGCGGCCGGACTCGTGGTACTCCAACCCGGGCATAATTTTGGATCAAATTCGGGACTTTTGCCCACTTTCCCAACTTTTCTTCCCAATCACAGTGCGCCTTTGCTGGGTGCGTCGTGGACATTGTAGGCACCCCGGAACCCTGGTGGAACGCGGCGGGACTTGTGGGACTCGAACCTGGGTGTGATTTTGGACCAAATTCGGGACTTTTGCCCACTTTCCCAACTTTTCTTCCCAATCACAGTGCGCCTTTGCTGGGTGCGTTGTGGACATTGTAGGCACCCCGAGACACTGGTGGAACGCGTCGGGACTTGTGGGACTCGAACCTGGGTGTGATTTTGGACCAAATTCGGGACTTTTGCCCACTTTCCCAACTTTTCTTCCCAATCACAGTGCGCCTTTGCTGGGTGCGTTGTGGACATTGTAGGCACCCCGGAACCCTGGTGGAACGCGGCGGGACTTGTGGGACTCGAACCTGGGTGTGATTTTGGACCAAATTCGGGACTTTTGCCCACTTTCCCAACTTTTCTTCCCAATCACAGTGCACCTTTGCTGGGTAAGTTGTGGACATTGTAGGCACCCCGGAACCCTGGTGGAACGCGGCGGGACTTGTGGGACTCGAACCTGGGTGTGATTTTGGACCAAATTCGGGACTTTTGCCCACTTTCCCAACTTTTCTTCCCAATCACAGTGCGCCTTTGCTGGGTGCGTTGTGGACATTGTAGGCACCCCGAGACACTGGTGGAACGCGGCGGGACTTGTGGGACTCGAACCTGGGTGTGATTTTGGACCAAATTCGGGACTTTTGCCCACTTTCCCAACTTTTCTTCCCAATCACAGTGCGCCTTTGCTGGGTGCGTTGTGGACATTGTAGGCACCCCGAGACACTGGTGGAACGCGGCGGGACTTGTGGGACTCGAACCTGGGTGTGATTTTGGACCAAATTCGGGACTTTTGCCCACTTTCCCAACTTTTCTTCCCAATCACAGTGCGCCTTTGCTGGGTGCGTTGTGGACATTGTAGGCACCCCGGAACCCTGGTGGAACGCGGCGGGACTTGTGGGACTCGAACCTGGGTGTGATTTTGGACCAAATTCGGGACTTTTGCCCACTTTCCCAACTTTTCTTCCCAATCACAGTGCGCCTTTGCTGGGTGCGTTGTGGACATTGTAGGCACCCCGGAACCCTGGTGGAACGCGGCGGGACTTGTGGGACTCGAACCTGGGTGTGATTTTGGACCAAATTCGGGACTTTTGCCCACTTTCCCAACTTTTCTTCCCAATCACAGTGCGCCTTTGCTGGGTGCGTTGTGGACATTGTAGGCACCCCGGAACCCTGGTGGAACGCGGCGGGACTTGTGGGACTCGAACCTGGGTGTGATTTTGGACCAAATTCGGGACTTTTGCCCACTTTCCCAACTTTTCTTCCCAATCACAGTGCGCCTTTGCTGGGTGCGTTGTGGACATTGTAGGCACCCCGGAACCCTGGTGGAACGCGGCGGGACTTGTGGGACTCGAACCTGGGTGTGATTTTGGACCAAATTCGGGACTTTTGCCCACTTTCCCAACTTTTCTTCCCAATCACAGTGCGCCTTTGCTGGGTGCGTTGTGGACATTGTAGGCACCCCGGAACCCTGGTGGAACGCGGCGGGACTTGTGGGACTCGAACCTGGGTGTGATTTTGGACCAAATTCGGGACTTTTGCCCACTTTCCCAACTTTTCTTCCCAATCACAGTGCGCCTTTGCTGGGTGCGTTGTGGACATTGTAGGCACCCCGGAACCCTGGTGGAACGCGGCGGGACTTGCGGGACTCGAACCTGGGTGTGATTTTGGATAAAATTCGGGACTTTTGCCCACTTTCCCAACTTTTCTTCCCAATCACAGTGCACCTTTGCTGGGTAAGTTGTGGACATTGTAGGCACCCCGGAACCCTGGTGGAACGCGGCGGGACTTGTGGGACTCGAACCTGGGTGTGATTTTGGATCCAATTCGGGACTTTTGCCCACTTTCCCAACTTTTCTTCCCAATCACAGTGCGCCTTTGCTGGGTGCGTTGTGGACATTGTAGGCGCCCCGAGACACTGGTGGAACGCGGCGGGACTTGTGGGACTCGAACCTGGGTGTGATTTTGGACCAAATTCGGGACTTTTGCCCACTTTCCCAACTTTTCTTCCCAATCACAGTGCGCCTTTGCTGGGTGCGTCGTGGACATTGTAGGCACCCCGGAACCCTGGTGGAACGCGGCGGGACTTGTGGGACTCGAACCTGGGTGTGATTTTGGACCAAATTCGGGACTTTTGCCCACTTTCCCAACTTTTCTTCCCAATCACAGTGCGCCTTTGCTGGGTGCGTCGTGGACATTGTAGGCACCCCGGAACCCTGGTGGAACGCGGCGGGACTTGTGGGACTCGAACCTGGGTGTGATTTTGGACCAAATTCGGGACTTTTGCCCACTTTCCCAACTTTTCTTCCCAATCACAGTGCGCCTTTGCTGGGTGCGTTGTGGACATTGTAGGCACCCCGAGACACTGGTGGAACGCGGCGGGACTTGTGGGACTCGAACCTGGGTGTGCTTTTGGACCAAATTCGGGACTTTTGCCCACTTTCCCAACTTTTCTTCCCAATCACAGTGCGCCTTTGCTGGGTAAGTTGTGGACATTGTAGGCACCCCGGAACCCTGGTGGAACGCGGCGGGACTTGTGGGACTCGAACCTGGGTGTGATTTTGGACCAAATTCGGGACTTTTGCCCACTTTCCCAACTTTTCTTCCCAATCACAGTGCGCCTTTGCTGGGTGCGTTGTGGACATTGTAGGCACCCCGAGACACTGGTGGAACGCGGCGGGACTTGTGGGACTCGAACCTGGGTGTGATTTTGGACCAAATTCGGGACTTTTGCCCACTTTCCCAACTTTTCTTCCCAATCACAGTGCGCCTTTGCTGGGTAAGTTGTGGACATTGTAGGCACCCCGGAACCCTGGTGGAACGCGGCGGGACTTGTGGGACTCGAACCTGGGTGTGATTTTGGACCAAATTCGGGACTTTTGCCCACTTTCCCAACTTTTCTTCCCAATCACAGTGCGCCTTTGCTGGGTGCGTCTTAGGCATTGTAGGCACCCCGGAACCCTGGTGGAACGCGGCGGGACTTGTGGGACTCGAACCTGGGTGTGATTTTGGACCAAATTCGGGACTTTTGCCCACTTTCCCAACTTTTCTTCCCAATCACAGTGCGCCTTTGCTGGGTGCGTTGTGGACATTGTAGGCACCCCGAGACACTGGTGGAACGCGGCGGGACTTGTGGGACTCGAACCTGGGTGTGATTTTGGACCAAATTCGGGACTTTTGCCCACTTTCCCAACTTTTCTTCCCAATCACAGTGCGCCTTTGCTGGGTGCGTCGTGGACATTGTAGGCACCCCGGAACCCTGGTGGAACGCGGCGGGACTTGTGGGACTCGAACCTGGGTGTGATTTTGGACCGAATTCGGGACTTTTGCCCACTTTCCCAACTTTTCTTCCCAATCACAGTGCGCCTTTGCTGGGTGCGTTGTGGACATTGTAGGCACCCCGGCACTCTGATGGAACGCGGCGGGACTTGCGGGACTCGAACCTGGGTGTGATTTTGGACCAAATTCGGGACTTTTCTTGTGGGACTCGAACCTGGGTGTGATTTTGGACCAAATTCGGGACTTTTGCCCACTTTCCCAACTTTTCTTCCCAATCACAGTGCGCCTTTGCTGGGTGCGTTGTGGACATTGTAGGCACCCCGGAACCCTGGTGGAACGCGGCGGGACTTGTGGGACTCGAACCTGGGTGTGATTTTGGACCAAATTCGGGACTTTTGCCCACTTTCCCAACTTTTCTCCCCACTCACAGTGCGCCTTTGCTGGGTAAGTTGTGGACATTGTAGGCACCCCGGAACCCTGGTGGAACGCGGCGGGACTTGTGGGACTCGAACCTGGGTGTGATTTTGGATAAAATTCGGGACTTTTGCCCACTTTCCCAACTTTTCTTCCCAATCACAGTGCACCTTTGCTGGGTGCGTTGTGGACATTGTAGGCACCCCGAGACACTGGTGGAACGCGGCGGGACTTGTGGGACTGGAACCTGGGTGTGATTTTGGACCAAATTCGGGACTTTTGCCCACTTTCCCAACTTTTCTTCCCAATCACAGTGCGCCTTTGCTGGGTGCGTTGTGGACATTGTAGGCACCCCGAGACACTGGTGGAACGCGGCGGGACTTGTGGGACTCGAACCTGGGTGTGATTTTGGACCAAATTCGGGACTTTTGCCCACTTTCCCAACTTTTCTTCCCAATCACAGTGCGCCTTTGCTGGGTGCGTTGTGGACATTGTAGGCACCCCGGAACCCTGGTGGAACGCGGCGGGACTTGTGGGACTCGAACCTGGGTGTGATTTTGGACCAAATTCGGGACTTTTGCCCACTTTCCCAACTTTTCTTCCCAATCACAGTGCGCCTTTGCTGGGTGCGTCGTGGACATTGTAGGCACCCCGGAACCCTGGTGGAACGCGGCGGGACTTGTGGGACTCGAACCTGGGTGTGATTTTGGACCAAATTCGGGACTTTTGCCCACTTTCCCAACTTTTCTTCCCAATCACAGTGCGCCTTTGCTGGGTGCGTTGTGGACATTGTAGGCACCCCGGAACCCTGGTGGAACGCGGCGGGACTTGTGGGACTCGAACCTGGGTGTGATTTTGGACCAAATTCGGGACTTTTGCCCACTTTCCCAACTTTTCTTCCCAATCACAGTGCGCCTTTGCTGGGTGCGTTGTGGACATTGTAGGCACCCCGGAACCCTGGTGGAACGCGGCGGGACTTGTGGGACTCGAACCTGGGTGTGATTTTGGACCAAATTCGGGACTTTTGCCCACTTTCCCAACTTTTCTTCCCAATCACAGTGCGCCTTTGCTGGGTGCGTTGTGGACATTGTAGGCACCCCGGAACCCTGGTGGAACGCGGCGGGACTTGTGGGACTCGAACCTGGGTGTGATTTTGGACCAAATTCGGGACTTTTGCCCACTTTCCCAACTTTTCTTCCCAATCACAGTGCGCCTTTGCTGGGTGCGTTGTGGACATTGTAGGCACCCCGGAACCCTGGTGGAACGCGGCGGGACTTGCGGGACTCGAACCTGGGTGTGATTTTGGATAAAATTCGGGACTTTTGCCCACTTTCCCAACTTTTCTTCCCAATCACAGTGCACCTTTGCTGGGTAAGTTGTGGACATTGTAGGCACCCCGGAACCCTGGTGGAACGCGGCGGGACTTGTGGGACTCGAACCTGGGTGTGATTTTGGATCCAATTCGGGACTTTTGCCCACTTTCCCAACTTTTCTTCCCAATCACAGTGCGCCTTTGCTGGGTGCGTTGTGGACATTGTAGGCGCCCCGAGACACTGGTGGAACGCGGCGGGACTTGTGGGACTCGAACCTGGGTGTGATTTTGGACCAAATTCGGGACTTTTGCCCACTTTCCCAACTTTTCTTCCCAATCACAGTGCGCCTTTGCTGGGTGCGTCGTGGACATTGTAGGCACCCCGGAACCCTGGTGGAACGCGGCGGGACTTGTGGGACTCGAACCTGGGTGTGATTTTGGACCAAATTCGGGACTTTTGCCCACTTTCCCAACTTTTCTTCCCAATCACAGTGCGCCTTTGCTGGGTGCGTCGTGGACATTGTAGGCACCCCGGAACCCTGGTGGAACGCGGCGGGACTTGTGGGACTCGAACCTGGGTGTGATTTTGGACCAAATTCGGGACTTTTGCCCACTTTCCCAACTTTTCTTCCCAATCACAGTGCGCCTTTGCTGGGTGCGTTGTGGACATTGTAGGCACCCCGAGACACTGGTGGAACGCGGCGGGACTTGTGGGACTCGAACCTGGGTGTGCTTTTGGACCAAATTCGGGACTTTTGCCCACTTTCCCAACTTTTCTTCCCAATCACAGTGCGCCTTTGCTGGGTAAGTTGTGGACATTGTAGGCACCCCGGAACCCTGGTGGAACGCGGCGGGACTTGTGGGACTCGAACCTGGGTGTGATTTTGGACCAAATTCGGGACTTTTGCCCACTTTCCCAACTTTTCTTCCCAATCACAGTGCGCCTTTGCTGGGTGCGTTGTGGACATTGTAGGCACCCCGAGACACTGGTGGAACGCGGCGGGACTTGTGGGACTCGAACCTGGGTGTGATTTTGGACCAAATTCGGGACTTTTGCCCACTTTCCCAACTTTTCTTCCCAATCACAGTGCGCCTTTGCTGGGTAAGTTGTGGACATTGTAGGCACCCCGGAACCCTGGTGGAACGCGGCGGGACTTGTGGGACTCGAACCTGGGTGTGATTTTGGACCAAATTCGGGACTTTTGCCCACTTTCCCAACTTTTCTTCCCAATCACAGTGCGCCTTTGCTGGGTGCGTCTTAGGCATTGTAGGCACCCCGGAACCCTGGTGGAACGCGGCGGGACTTGTGGGACTCGAACCTGGGTGTGATTTTGGACCAAATTCGGGACTTTTGCCCACTTTCCCAACTTTTCTTCCCAATCACAGTGCGCCTTTGCTGGGTGCGTTGTGGACATTGTAGGCACCCCGAGACACTGGTGGAACGCGGCGGGACTTGTGGGACTCGAACCTGGGTGTGATTTTGGACCAAATTCGGGACTTTTGCCCACTTTCCCAACTTTTCTTCCCAATCACAGTGCGCCTTTGCTGGGTGCGTTGTGGACATTGTAGGCACCCCGGAACCCTGGTGGAACGCGGCGGGACTTGTGGGACTCGAACCTGGGTGTGATTTTGGACCAAATTCGGGACTTTTGCCCACTTTCCCAACTTTTCTTCCCAATCACAGTGCGCCTTTGCTGGGTGCGTTGTGGACATTGTAGGCACCCCGAGACACTGGTGGAACGCGGCGGGACTTGTGGGACTCGAACCTGGGTGTGATTTTGGACCAAATTCGGGACTTTTGCCCACTTTCCCAACTTTTCTTCCCAATCACAGTGCGCCTTTGCTGGGTGCGTCGTGGACATGTCAGGCACCCCGCAACCCTGGTGGAACGCGGCGGGACTTGTGGGACTCGAACCTGGGTGTGATTTTGGACCAAATTCGGGACTTTTGCCCACTTTCCCAACTTTTCTTCCCAATCACAGTGCGCCTTTGCTGGGTGCGTTGTGGACATGCCAGGCACCCCGAGACACTGGTGGAACGCGGCGGGACTTGTGGGACTCGAACCTGGGTGTGATTTTGGACCAAATTCGGGACTTTTGCCCACTTTCCCAACTTTTCTTCCCAATCACAGTGCGCCTTTGCTGGGTAAGTTGTGGACATGCCAGGCACCCCCGAGACACCGGTGGAACGCGGCGGGACTTGTGGGACTCGAACCTGGGTGTGATTTTGGACCAAATTCGGGACTTTTGCCCACTTTCCCAACTTTTCTTCCCAATCACAGTGCGCCTTTGCTGGGTGCGTCGTGGACATTGTAGGCACCCCGGAACCCTGGTGGAACGCGGCGGGACTTGTGGGACTCGAACCTGGGTGTGATTTTGGACCGAATTCGGGACTTTTGCCCACTTTCCCAACTTTTCTTCCCAATCACAGTGCGCCTTTGCTGGGTGCGTTGTGGACATTGTAGGCACCCCGGCACTCTGATGGAACGCGGCGGGACTTGCGGGACTCGAACCTGGGTGTGATTTTGGACCAAATTCGGGACTTTTCTTGTGGGACTCGAACCTGGGTGTGATTTTGGACCAAATTCGGGACTTTTGCCCACTTTCCCAACTTTTCTTCCCAATCACAGTGCGCCTTTGCTGGGTGCGTTGTGGACATTGTAGGCACCCCGGAACCCTGGTGGAACGCGGCGGGACTTGTGGGACTCGAACCTGGGTGTGATTTTGGACCAAATTCGGGACTTTTGCCCACTTTCCCAACTTTTCTCCCCACTCACAGTGCGCCTTTGCTGGGTAAGTTGTGGACATTGTAGGCACCCCGGAACCCTGGTGGAACGCGGCGGGACTTGTGGGACTCGAACCTGGGTGTGATTTTGGATAAAATTCGGGACTTTTGCCCACTTTCCCAACTTTTCTTCCCAATCACAGTGCACCTTTGCTGGGTGCGTTGTGGACATTGTAGGCACCCCGAGACACTGGTGGAACGCGGCGGGACTTGTGGGACTGGAACCTGGGTGTGATTTTGGACCAAATTCGGGACTTTTGCCCACTTTCCCAACTTTTCTTCCCAATCACAGTGCGCCTTTGCTGGGTGCGTTGTGGACATTGTAGGCACCCCGAGACACTGGTGGAACGCGGCGGGACTTGTGGGACTCGAACCTGGGTGTGATTTTGGACCAAATTCGGGACTTTTGCCCACTTTCCCAACTTTTCTTCCCAATCACAGTGCGCCTTTGCTGGGTGCGTTGTGGACATTGTAGGCACCCCGGAACCCTGGTGGAACGCGGCGGGACTTGTGGGACTCGAACCTGGGTGTGATTTTGGACCAAATTCGGGACTTTTGCCCACTTTCCCAACTTTTCTTCCCAATCACAGTGCGCCTTTGCTGGGTGCGTCGTGGACATTGTAGGCACCCCGGAACCCTGGTGGAACGCGGCGGGACTTGTGGGACTCGAACCTGGGTGTGATTTTGGACCAAATTCGGGACTTTTGCCCACTTTCCCAACTTTTCTTCCCAATCACAGTGCGCCTTTGCTGGGTGCGTTGTGGACATTGTAGGCACCCCGGAACCCTGGTGGAACGCGGCGGGACTTGTGGGACTCGAACCTGGGTGTGATTTTGGACCAAATTCGGGACTTTTGCCCACTTTCCCAACTTTTCTTCCCAATCACAGTGCGCCTTTGCTGGGTGCGTTGTGGACATTGTAGGCACCCCGGAACCCTGGTGGAACGCGGCGGGACTTGTGGGACTCGAACCTGGGTGTGATTTTGGACCAAATTCGGGACTTTTGCCCACTTTCCCAACTTTTCTTCCCAATCACAGTGCGCCTTTGCTGGGTGCGTTGTGGACATTGTAGGCACCCCGGAACCCTGGTGGAACGCGGCGGGACTTGTGGGACTCGAACCTGGGTGTGATTTTGGACCAAATTCGGGACTTTTGCCCACTTTCCCAACTTTTCTTCCCAATCACAGTGCGCCTTTGCTGGGTGCGTTGTGGACATTGTAGGCACCCCGGAACCCTGGTGGAACGCGGCGGGACTTGCGGGACTCGAACCTGGGTGTGATTTTGGATAAAATTCGGGACTTTTGCCCACTTTCCCAACTTTTCTTCCCAATCACAGTGCACCTTTGCTGGGTAAGTTGTGGACATTGTAGGCACCCCGGAACCCTGGTGGAACGCGGCGGGACTTGTGGGACTCGAACCTGGGTGTGATTTTGGATCCAATTCGGGACTTTTGCCCACTTTCCCAACTTTTCTTCCCAATCACAGTGCGCCTTTGCTGGGTGCGTTGTGGACATTGTAGGCGCCCCGAGACACTGGTGGAACGCGGCGGGACTTGTGGGACTCGAACCTGGGTGTGATTTTGGACCAAATTCGGGACTTTTGCCCACTTTCCCAACTTTTCTTCCCAATCACAGTGCGCCTTTGCTGGGTGCGTCGTGGACATTGTAGGCACCCCGGAACCCTGGTGGAACGCGGCGGGACTTGTGGGACTCGAACCTGGGTGTGATTTTGGACCAAATTCGGGACTTTTGCCCACTTTCCCAACTTTTCTTCCCAATCACAGTGCGCCTTTGCTGGGTGCGTCGTGGACATTGTAGGCACCCCGGAACCCTGGTGGAACGCGGCGGGACTTGTGGGACTCGAACCTGGGTGTGATTTTGGACCAAATTCGGGACTTTTGCCCACTTTCCCAACTTTTCTTCCCAATCACAGTGCGCCTTTGCTGGGTGCGTTGTGGACATTGTAGGCACCCCGAGACACTGGTGGAACGCGGCGGGACTTGTGGGACTCGAACCTGGGTGTGCTTTTGGACCAAATTCGGGACTTTTGCCCACTTTCCCAACTTTTCTTCCCAATCACAGTGCGCCTTTGCTGGGTAAGTTGTGGACATTGTAGGCACCCCGGAACCCTGGTGGAACGCGGCGGGACTTGTGGGACTCGAACCTGGGTGTGATTTTGGACCAAATTCGGGACTTTTGCCCACTTTCCCAACTTTTCTTCCCAATCACAGTGCGCCTTTGCTGGGTGCGTTGTGGACATTGTAGGCACCCCGAGACACTGGTGGAACGCGGCGGGACTTGTGGGACTCGAACCTGGGTGTGATTTTGGACCAAATTCGGGACTTTTGCCCACTTTCCCAACTTTTCTTCCCAATCACAGTGCGCCTTTGCTGGGTAAGTTGTGGACATTGTAGGCACCCCGGAACCCTGGTGGAACGCGGCGGGACTTGTGGGACTCGAACCTGGGTGTGATTTTGGACCAAATTCGGGACTTTTGCCCACTTTCCCAACTTTTCTTCCCAATCACAGTGCGCCTTTGCTGGGTGCGTCTTAGGCATTGTAGGCACCCCGGAACCCTGGTGGAACGCGGCGGGACTTGTGGGACTCGAACCTGGGTGTGATTTTGGACCAAATTCGGGACTTTTGCCCACTTTCCCAACTTTTCTTCCCAATCACAGTGCGCCTTTGCTGGGTGCGTTGTGGACATTGTAGGCACCCCGAGACACTGGTGGAACGCGGCGGGACTTGTGGGACTCGAACCTGGGTGTGATTTTGGACCAAATTCGGGACTTTTGCCCACTTTCCCAACTTTTCTTCCCAATCACAGTGCGCCTTTGCTGGGTGCGTTGTGGACATTGTAGGCACCCCGGAACCCTGGTGGAACGCGGCGGGACTTGTGGGACTCGAACCTGGGTGTGATTTTGGACCAAATTCGGGACTTTTGCCCACTTTCCCAACTTTTCTTCCCAATCACAGTGCGCCTTTGCTGGGTGCGTTGTGGACATTGTAGGCACCCCGAGACACTGGTGGAACGCGGCGGGACTTGTGGGACTCGAACCTGGGTGTGATTTTGGACCAAATTCGGGACTTTTGCCCACTTTCCCAACTTTTCTTCCCAATCACAGTGCGCCTTTGCTGGGTGCGTCGTGGACATGTCAGGCACCCCGCAACCCTGGTGGAACGCGGCGGGACTTGTGGGACTCGAACCTGGGTGTGATTTTGGA
Organism: Nerophis lumbriciformis; assembly: GCF_033978685.3. NCBI lineage: Eukaryota > Metazoa > Chordata > Actinopteri > Syngnathiformes > Syngnathidae > Nerophis > Nerophis lumbriciformis. The sequence continues at coordinate 350,202 of NW_027316586.1, read as the reverse complement.
CCAAATTCGGGACTTTTGCCCACTTTCCCAACTTTTCTTCCCAATCACAGTGCGCCTTTGCTGGGTGCGTTGTGGACATGCCAGGCACCCCGAGACACTGGTGGAACGCGGCGGGACTTGTGGGACTCGAACCTGGGTGTGATTTTGGACCAAATTCGGGACTTTTGCCCACTTTCCCAACTTTTCTTCCCAATCACAGTGCGCCTTTGCTGGGTAAGTTGTGGACATGCCAGGCACCCCCGAGACACCGGTGGAACGCGGCGGGACTTGTGGGACTCGAACCTGGGTGTGATTTTGGACCAAATTCGGGACTTTTGCCCACTTTCCCAACTTTTCTTCCCAATCACAGTGCGCCTTTGCTGGGTGCGTCGTGGACATTGTAGGCACCCCGGAACCCTGGTGGAACGCGGCGGGACTTGTGGGACTCGAACCTGGGTGTGCTTTTGGATCAAATTCGGGACTTTTGCCCACTTTCCCAACTTTTCTTCCCAATCACAGTGCGCCTTTGCTGGGTGCGTTGTGGACATTGTAGGCACCCCGGAACCCTGGTGGAACGCGGCGGGACTTGTGGGACTCGAACCTGGGTGTGACTTTGGACCAAATTCGGGACTTTTGCCCACTTTCCCAACTTTTCTTCCCAATCACAGTGCGCCTTTGCTGGGTGCGTCGTGGACATTGTAGGCACCCCGAGACACTGGTGGAACGCGGCGGGACTTGTGGGACTCGAACCTGGGTGTGATTTTGGACCAAATTCGGGACTTTTGCCCACTTTCCCAACTTTTCTTCCCAATCACAGTGCGCCTTTGCTGGGTGCGTTGTGGACATTGTAGGCACCCCGAGACACTGGTGGAACGCGGCGGGACTTGTGGGACTCGAACCTGGGTGTGATTTTGGACCAAATTCGGGACTTTTGCCCACTTTCCCAACTTTTCTTCCCAATCACAGTGCGCCTTTGCTGGGTAAGTTGTGGACATTGTAGGCACCCCGAGACACTGGTGGAACGCGGCGGGACTAAGTTCCAAGAGGGCGTTTTTGCCCCCCCTCCAAACTCCCTCTCTTTGTTTATAGTGCATATTTTCTGCTGGATCTACTCTCTATTTACTCCAAGGAAAAAAACTAGCCGGTCGCGGCAAATTTTTACAATCGGTCGCCAAACTACGGCACGAGGGCCGAACGCGGTACGCCGGCGTCCAAGATACGGCCCGGGGATTTTTTTGATTTTTTGGGCTTTTTTTGATTTTTTTGGACATGTTGGGCATCCCAGGACTCGGGTGCGACTGCAGGACGTGTCGGGCTCTAACCTGGGTGTGGTTTTTGGTCATTTTTCCGGACTTTTGCCCACTTTTCCAACTTTTCTTCCCCACTCACAGTGCGCCTTTGCTGGGTAAGTTGTGGACATGCCAGGCACCCCCGGAACCCTGGTGGAACGCGGCGGGACTTGTGGGACTCGAACCTGGGTGTGATTTTGGACCACATTCGGGACTTTTGCCCACTTTCCCAACTTTTCTTCCCAATCACAGTGCGCCTTTGCTGGGTAAGTTGTGGACATTGTAGGCACCCCGGAACCCTGGTGGAACGCGGCGGGACTTGTGGGACTCGAACCTGGGTGTGATTTTGGACCAAATTCGGGACTTTTGCCCACTTTCCCAACTTTTCTCCCCACTCACAGTGCGCCTTTGCTGGGTAAGTTGTGGACATTGTAGGCACCCCGGAACCCTGGTGGAACGCGGCGGGACTTGTGGGACTCGAACCTGGGTGTGATTTTGGATAAAATTCGGGACTTTTGCCCACTTTCCCAACTTTTCTTCCCAATCACAGTGCACCTTTGCTGGGTGCGTTGTGGACATTGTAGGCACCCCGAGACACTGGTGGAACGCGGCGGGACTTGTGGGACTGGAACCTGGGTGTGATTTTGGACCAAATTCGGGACTTTTGCCCACTTTCCCAACTTTTCTTCCCAATCACAGTGCGCCTTTGCTGGGTGCGTTGTGGACATTGTAGGCACCCCGAGACACTGGTGGAACGCGGCGGGACTTGTGGGACTCGAACCTGGGTGTGATTTTGGACCAAATTCGGGACTTTTGCCCACTTTCCCAACTTTTCTTCCCAATCACAGTGCGCCTTTGCTGGGTGCGTTGTGGACATTGTAGGCACCCCGGAACCCTGGTGGAACGCGGCGGGACTTGTGGGACTCGAACCTGGGTGTGATTTTGGACCAAATTCGGGACTTTTGCCCACTTTCCCAACTTTTCTTCCCAATCACAGTGCGCCTTTGCTGGGTGCGTCGTGGACATTGTAGGCACCCCGGAACCCTGGTGGAACGCGGCGGGACTTGTGGGACTCGAACCTGGGTGTGATTTTGGACCGAATTCGGGACTTTTGCCCACTTTCCCAACTTTTCTTCCCAATCACAGTGCGCCTTTGCTGGGTGCGTTGTGGACATTGTAGGCACCCCGGCACTCTGATGGAACGCGGCGGGACTTGCGGGACTCGAACCTGGGTGTGATTTTGGACCAAATTCGGGACTTTTCTTGTGGGACTCGAACCTGGGTGTGATTTTGGACCAAATTCGGGACTTTTGCCCACTTTCCCAACTTTTCTTCCCAATCACAGTGCGCCTTTGCTGGGTGCGTTGTGGACATTGTAGGCACCCCGGAACCCTGGTGGAACGCGGCGGGACTTGTGGGACTCGAACCTGGGTGTGATTTTGGACCAAATTCGGGACTTTTGCCCACTTTCCCAACTTTTCTCCCCACTCACAGTGCGCCTTTGCTGGGTAAGTTGTGGACATTGTAGGCACCCCGGAACCCTGGTGGAACGCGGCGGGACTTGTGGGACTCGAACCTGGGTGTGATTTTGGATAAAATTCGGGACTTTTGCCCACTTTCCCAACTTTTCTTCCCAATCACAGTGCACCTTTGCTGGGTGCGTTGTGGACATTGTAGGCACCCCGAGACACTGGTGGAACGCGGCGGGACTTGTGGGACTGGAACCTGGGTGTGATTTTGGACCAAATTCGGGACTTTTGCCCACTTTCCCAACTTTTCTTCCCAATCACAGTGCGCCTTTGCTGGGTGCGTTGTGGACATTGTAGGCACCCCGAGACACTGGTGGAACGCGGCGGGACTTGTGGGACTCGAACCTGGGTGTGATTTTGGACCAAATTCGGGACTTTTGCCCACTTTCCCAACTTTTCTTCCCAATCACAGTGCGCCTTTGCTGGGTGCGTTGTGGACATTGTAGGCACCCCGGAACCCTGGTGGAACGCGGCGGGACTTGTGGGACTCGAACCTGGGTGTGATTTTGGACCAAATTCGGGACTTTTGCCCACTTTCCCAACTTTTCTTCCCAATCACAGTGCGCCTTTGCTGGGTGCGTCGTGGACATTGTAGGCACCCCGGAACCCTGGTGGAACGCGGCGGGACTTGTGGGACTCGAACCTGGGTGTGATTTTGGACCGAATTCGGGACTTTTGCCCACTTTCCCAACTTTTCTTCCCAATCACAGTGCGCCTTTGCTGGGTGCGTTGTGGACATTGTAGGCACCCCGGCACTCTGATGGAACGCGGCGGGACTTGCGGGACTCGAACCTGGGTGTGATTTTGGACCAAATTCGGGACTTTTCTTGTGGGACTCGAACCTGGGTGTGATTTTGGACCAAATTCGGGACTTTTGCCCACTTTCCCAACTTTTCTTCCCAATCACAGTGCGCCTTTGCTGGGTGCGTTGTGGACATTGTAGGCACCCCGGAACCCTGGTGGAACGCGGCGGGACTTGTGGGACTCGAACCTGGGTGTGATTTTGGACCAAATTCGGGACTTTTGCCCACTTTCCCAACTTTTCTTCCCAATCACAGTGCGCCTTTGCTGGGTGCGTCGTGGACATGTCAGGCACCCCGGAACCCTGGTGGAACGCGGCGGGACTTGTGGGACTCGAACCTGGGTGTGATTTTGGACCACATTCGGGACTTTTGCCCACTTTCCCAACTTTTCTTCCCAATCACAGTGCGCCTTTGCTGGGTAAGTTGTGGACATTGTAGGCACCCCGGAACCCTGGTGGAACGCGGCGGGACTTGTGGGACTCGAACCTGGGTGTGATTTTGGACCAAATTCGGGACTTTTGCCCACTTTCCCAACTTTTCTCCCCACTCACAGTGCGCCTTTGCTGGGTGCGTTGTGGACATTGTAGGCACCCCGGAACCCTGGTGGAACGCGGCGGGACTTGTGGGACTCGAACCTGGGTGTGATTTTGGACCAAATTCGGGACTTTTGCCCACTTTCCCAACTTTTCTTCCCAATCACAGTGCACCTTTGCTGGGTAAGTTGTGGACATTGTAGGCACCCCGGAACCCTGGTGGAACGCGGCGGGACTTGTGGGACTCGAACCTGGGTGTGATTTTGGACCAAATTCGGGACTTTTGCCCACTTTCCCAACTTTTCTTCCCAATCACAGTGCGCCTTTGCTGGGTGCGTCGTGGACATGTCAGGCACCCTGGAACCCTGGTGGAACGCGGCGGGACTTGTGGGACTCGAACCTGGGTGTGATTTTGGACCAAATTCGGGACTTTTGCCCACTTTCCCAACTTTTCTTCCCAATCACAGTGCGCCTTTGCTGGGTGCGTCGTGGACATTGTAGGCACCCCGGAACCCTGGTGGAACGCGGCGGGACTTGTGGGACTCGAACCTGGGTGTGATTTTGGACCAAATTCGGGACTTTTGCCCACTTTCCCAACTTTTCTTGCCCACTCACAGTGCGCCTTTGCTGGGTGCGTTGTGGACATTGTAGGCACCCCGGAACCCTGGTGGAACGCGGCGGGACTTGTGGGACTCGAACCTGGGTGTGATTTTGGACCAAATTCGGGACTTTTGCCCACTTTCCCAACTTTTCTCCCCAATCACAGTGCGCCTGGATTTTTGATCATTTCGTGGACTTTTGCTATGCATGCCTTCTCCCCGCTAGTTTGATGTGTGCTGCTGCAAAAGTTCCAAGAGGGCGTTTTTGCCCCCCTCCAAACTCCCTCTCTTTGTTTATAGTGCATATTTTCTGCTGGATCTACTCTCTATTTACTCCAAGGAAAAAAACTAGCCGGTCGCGGCAAATTTTTACAATCGGTCGCCAAACTACGGCACGAGGGCCGAACGCGGTACGCCGGCGTCCAAGATACGGCCCGGGGATTTTTTTGATTTTTTGGGCTTTTTTTGATTTTTTTGGACATGTTGGGCATCCCAGGACTCGGGTGCGACTGCAGGACGTGTGGGGCTCTAACCTGGGTGTGGTTTTTGGTCATTTTTCCGGACTTTTGCCCACTTTTCCAAATTTTCTTCCCAATCACAGTGCGCCTTTGCTGGGTGCGTTTTGGGCATGTGGGGGGCACCTCGGACTCGGGTGGGACGCGGCGGGACTTGTGGCACTCGTACCTGGGTGTGATTTTTGATCATTTTGTGGACTTTTCCCCAGACACTCTCCACTTGTCTACCCCACTTCCCCTGTGACTTTGCTGGGGGGGCGTTTCCCCGCTGTCCTTTGTAGTGTAAGGGTTACTTTTCTTTTTTTTCTGTCTGAAAATAGGGCCCCAAAAGGCCTCACACTCCCCGGGAAGACCTGATGGACGCCTCGGCGTCACTGAAACAGGCCAATCTGTCTGAAAATATGGCCCACGAAAGGCCTCACATTCCCCGGGAAGACCTGACGGACGCCCCGGCGTCACCGAAATACGGCAAACTGTCTGAAAATAGGGGCTCCAAGTGTTCCCCACTCTTTCTGGCCCACAAAAGGCCTCTCATTCCCCGGGAACACCTGTAGGACTCCCCGGCGTCAAGGAAATACGCCAAACCGTCTGAAAATAGGGGCCCAAAAGAACTGGAAATAATGTGTTTAATTTGGGGGGTGATGTCTATAATTATGGGGGTGCATTGGAGGCGGGAGTCCACTGGAGGGCTCCACACCGTCTGAATATAGGGCCCCAAAAGGCCTGGAATTAATGTATTTAATTTGGGGGGTGCATTTGCAGCGGGAGTCCACCGGAGGGCTCCATTTCCCCACTCTTTTGTTGACATATGGCCACAAAAGGCCTCTCATTCCCCGGGAAGACCTGAAGGACGCCCCGGCGTCACCGAAATAAGCCAAACTGTCTGAAAATAGGGGCTCCAAGGGTCCCCCACTCTTTCTGGCCCACAAAAGGCCTCTCATTCCCCGGGAACACCTGCAGGACTCCCCGGCGTCAAGGAAATACGCCAAACCGTCTGAAAATAGGGGCCCAAAAGAACTGGAAATAATGTGTTTAATTTGGGGGGTGATGTCTATAATTATGGGGGTGCATTGGAGGCGGGAGTCCACTGGAGGGCTCCACACCGTCTGAATATAGGGCCCCAAAAGGCCTGGAATTAATGTCTTTAATTTGGGGGGTGCATTTGCAGCGGGAGTCCACCGGAGGGCTCCATTTCCCCACTCTTTTGTTGACATATGGCCACAAAAGGCCTCTCATTCCCCGGGAAGACCTGATGGACGCCCCGGCGTCACCGAAATAAGCCAAACTGTCTGAAAATAGGGGCTCCAAGGGTCCCCCACTCTTTCTGGCCCACAAAAGGCCTCTCATTCCCCGGGAACACCTGCAGGACTCCCCGGCGTCAAGGAAATACGCCAAACCGTCTGAAAATAGGGGCCCAAAAGAACTGGAAATAATGTGTTTAATTTGGGGGGTGATGTCTATAATTATGGGGGTGCATTGGAGGCGGGAGTCCACTGGAGGGCTCCACACCGTCTGAATATAGGGCCCCAAAAGGCCTGGAATTAATGTATTTAATTTGGGGGGTGCATTTGCAGCGGGAGTCCACCGGAGGGCTCCATTTCCCCACTCTTTTGTTGACATATGGCCACAAAAGGCCTCTCATTCCCCGGGAAGACCTGATGGACGCCCCGGCGTCACCGAAATAAGCCAAACTGTCTGAAAATAGGGGCTCCAAGGGTTCCCCACTCTTTCTGGCCCACAAAAGGCCTCTCATTCCCCGGGAACACCTGTAGGACTCCCCGGCGTCAAGGAAATACGCCAAACCGGCTGAAAACAGGCCCCCAAAAGAACTGGAAATAATGTCTTTAGTTTGGGGGGTGATGTCTTTAATTTGGGGGGTGCATTGGAGGCGGGAGTCCACTGGAGGGCTACACACCGTCTGAATATAGGGCCCCAAAAGGCCTGGAATTAATGTATTTAATTTGGGGGGTGCATTTGCAGCGGGAGTCCACCGGAGGGCTCCATTTCCCCACTCTTTTGTTGACATATGGCCACAAAAGGCCTCTCATTCCCCGGGAAGACCTGATGGACGCCCCGGCGTCACCGAAATAAGCCAAACTGTCTGAAAATAGGGGCTCCAAGGGTCCCCCACTCTTTCTGGCCCACAAAAGGCCTCTCATTCCCCGGGAACACCAAAAGAACTGGAAATAATGTGTTTAATTCAGGGTGCATTTGCAGCGAGTGTCCACCAGAGGGCTCCAATTCCCCAGCTATAGTCCTGGTACTCTAAAATGATGGCACTTAGTCAAATTTCCGCCTTTTTTTGATGACTTCCAACTAGGAGAGGGACTAATTTTGAGTTCCGGACCCGGGTGGAGAACCATAGCAGGTCGGCCTTCTTAAAGGGAAATGCTCCTAGGCACTTAGTCAAATTTACGCCTTTTTTTTGGACTTCCAGCGAGGAGAGGGACTAATTTTGCTTTCCGTACCCGGGTGGAGAACCATAGCAGGTCAGCCTTCTTAAAGGGACATCCTCCTAGGCACTTAGTCAAATTTACGCCTTTTTTTTGGACTTCCAGCGAGGAGAGGGACTAATTTTGAGTTCCGGACCCGGGTGGAGAACCATAGCACGTCGGCCTTCTTAAAGGGAAATGCTCCTAGACACTTAGTCAAATTCACGCCTTTTTTTTTGGACTTCCAGCGAGGAGAGGGACAATTTGGCGTTCCTGACCCAGGTGGAGAACCATAGCAGGTCGGCCTTCTTAAGGGGACATCCTCCTAGGCACTTAGTCAAATTTACACCTTTTTTTTTGGACTTCCAGCGAGGAGAGGGACTAATTTGGCGTTCCGTACCCAGGTAGAGAACCAAGGCACGTCGGCCTTCTTAAGGGGACATCCTCCTAGACACTTAGTCAAATTCACGCCTTTTTTTTGGACTTCCAGCTAGGAGAGGGACTAATTTTGCGTTCCAGACCCGGGTGGAGAACCATAGCAGGTCGGCCTTCTTAAAGGGACATGCCCCTAGACACTTAGTCAAATTTACGCCTGAAAATAGGGCCCCAAAAGAACTGGAAATAATGTCTTTAATTCAGGGTGCATTTGCAGCGAGTGTCCACCAGAGGGCTCCAATTCCCCCACTATAGTCCTGGTACTCTAAAATGATGGCACTTAGTCAAATTTCCGCCTTTTTTTGATGACTTCCAACTAGGAGAGGGACTAATTTTGAGTTCCGGACCCGGGTGGAGAACCATAGCACGTCGGCCTTCTTAAAGGGACATCCTCCTAGGCACTTAGTCAAATTTCCGCCTTTTTTTGATGACTTCCAACTAGGAGAGGGACTAATTTTGAGTTCCGGACCCGGGTGGAGAACCATAGCACGTCGGCCTTCTTAAAGGGACATCCTCCTAGGCACTTAGTCAAATTTCCGCCTTTTTTTTGGACTTCCAGCGAGGAGAGGGACTAATTTGGCGTTCCAGACCCAGGTGGAGAACCATAGCACGTCGGCCTTCTTAAAGGGACATCCTCCTAGGCACTTAGTCAAATTTCCGCCTTTTTTTTGGACTTCCAGCGAGGAGAGGGACTAATTTGGCGTTCCAGACCCAGGTGGAGAACCATAGCACGTCGGCCTTCTTAAAGGGACATCCTCCTAGGCACTTAGTCAAATTTCCGCCTTTTTTTTGGACTTCCAGCGAGGAGAGGGACTAATTTGGCGTTCCAGACCCAGGTGGAGAACCATAGCACGTCGGCCTTCTTAAAGGGACATCCTCCTAGGCACTTAGTCAAATTTACGCCTTTTTTTTGGACTTCCAGCGAGGAGAGGGACAATTTTGCTTTCCTGACCCAGGTGGAGAACCATAGCACGTCGGCCTTCTTAAAGGGAAATGCTCCTAGGCACTTAGTCAAATTCACGCCTTTTTTTTGGACTTCCAGCGAGGAGAGGGACAATTTTGCTTTCCTGACCCAGGTGGAGAACCATAGCACGTCGGCCTTCTTAAAGGGAAATGCTCCTAGGCACTTAGTCAAATTCACGCCTTTTTTTTGGACTTCCAGCGAGGAGAGGGACAATTTTGCTTTCCTGACCCAGGTGGAGAACCATAGCACGTCGGCCTTCTTAAAGGGAAATGCTCCTAGGCACTTAGTCAAATTCACGCCTTTTTTTTGGACTTCCAGCGAGGAGAGGGACAATTTTGCTTTCCTGACCCAGGTGGAGAACCATAGCAGGTCGGCCTTCTTAAAGGGACATCCTCCTAGGCACTTAGTCAAATTCACGCCTTTTTTTTGGACTTCCAGCGAGGAGAGGGACAATTTTGCTTTCCTGACCCAGGTGGAGAACCATAGCACGTCGGCCTTCTTAAAGGGACATCCTCCTAGGCACTTAGTCAAATTCACGCCTTTTTTTTGGACTTCCAGCGAGGAGAGGGACAATTTTGCTTTCCTGACCCAGGTGGAGAACCATAGCACGTCGGCCTTCTTAAAGGGAAATGCTCCTAGGCACTTAGTCAAATTCACGCCTTTTTTTTGGACTTCCAGCGAGGAGAGGGACAATTTTGCTTTCCTGACCCAGGTGGAGAACCATAGCACGTCGGCCTTCTTAAAGGGACATCCTCCTAGGCACTTAGTCAAATTTCCGCCTTTTTTTTGGACTTCCAGCGAGGAGAGGGACTAATTTGGCGTTCCAGACCCAGGTGGAGAACCATAGCACGTCGGCCTTCTTAAAGGGACATCCTCCTAGGCACTTAGTCAAATTTCCGCCTTTTTTTTGGACTTCCAGCGAGGAGAGGGACTAATTTGGCGTTCCAGACCCAGGTGGAGAACCATAGCACGTCGGCCTTCTTAAAGGGACATCCTCCTAGGCACTTAGTCAAATTTACACCTTTTTTTGGACTTCCAGCGAGGAGAGGGACAATTTTGCTTTCCTGACCCAGGTGGAGAACCATAGCAGGTCGGCCTTCTTAAAGGGAAATGCTCCTAGACAC
>NW_027316586.1:320000-330000 GCF_033978685.3 Nerophis lumbriciformis | reverse complement strand
CCTGGGTGGAATCAGTTCCAGGATTTCATTCATGCGGGAAAAGTTGAAAATGTGTCCGGGACAGCGCCCCCTAGGCGGACACACGCTCCGGACAGAGCCCCTGTCGCTCAAGCCCTGGAAGTCCTAAGTACCTGGGTGGAATCAGTTCCAGGATTTCATTCATGCGGGAAAAGTTGAAAATGTGTCCGGGACAGCGCCCCCTAGGCGGACACACGCTCCGGACAGAGCCCCTGTCGCTCAAGCCCTGGAAGTCCTAAGTACCTGGGTGGAATCAGTTCCAGGATTTCATCCATGCGGGAAAAGTTGAAAATGTGTCCGAGACAGCGCCCCCTAGGCGGACACACGCTCCGGACAGAGCCCCTGTCGCTCAAGCCCTGGAAGCCCTAAGTACCTGGGTGGAATCAGTTCCAGGATTTCATCCATGCGGGAAAAGTTGAAAATGTGTCCGAGACAGCGCCCCCTAGGCGGACACACGCTCCGGACAGAGCCCCTGTCGCTCAAGCCCTGGAAGCCCTAAGTACCTGGGTGGAATCAGTTCCAGGATTTCATCCATGCGGGAAAAGTTGAAAATGTGTCCGAGACAGCGCCCCCTAGGCGGACACACGCTCCGGACAGAGCCCCTGTCGCTCAAGCCCTGGAAGCCCTAAGTACCTGGGTGGAATCAGTTCCAGGATTTCATCCATGCGGGAAAAGTTGAAAATGTGTCCGGGACAGCGCCCCCTAGGCGGACACACGCTCCGGACAGAGCCCCTGTCGCTCAAGCCCTGGAAGTCCTAAGTACCTGGGTGGAATCAGTTCCAGGATTTCATTCATGCGGGAAAAGTTGAAAATGTGTCCGAGATAGCGCCCCTTAGGCGGACACAGGTGTCTGCATGAGCCCCTGTCGCTCAGAAGCTGGAAGAGCAGTTTGAAAAAGGACCGGGGTAAAGAGGGGGAAAGCACCATATATGTGTCCGGGAAGGCGCCCCTCGGGCGGACACAGGTGTCTGCATGAGCCCCTGTCGCTCAGATGCTGGAAGAGCAGTTTGAAAAAGGACCGGGGTAAAGAGGGGGAAAGCACCATATATGTGTCCGGGAAGGCGCCCCTCGGGCGGACACAGGTGTCTGCATGAGCCCCTGTCGCTCAGATGCTGGAAGATCAGTTTGAAAAAGGACCGGGGTAAAGAGGGGGGAAGCACCATATATGTGTCCGGGAAGGCGCCCCTCGGGCGGACACAGGTGTCTGCATGAGCCCCTGTCGCTCAGATGCTGGAAGATCAGTTTGAAAAAAGAACCAGAGGATAGAGGGGAAAAACACCATATTTGTGTCCGAAAATAGCTCACTTTGACTCGGACGCGTTCCCTGTGATTTCAGCCTGTCAGACATGGTGCACATAGTAACGAGATGGAGGTGTTTTGGTCGACCAGGTAAAAAACGAAAAATCGAGAGAAGGTAAAAAGTAGGTGAAAAATTAAGCCTCTCTCGTTAAGGTACTTAGAAAAAATCCCCAAAAAAAAATGAACTCCCATTGAAATGAATGGGGAAAATTTTTTTTCTCGTTTTTTTTCTAAGTACAACAACGAGAGAAGGTAAAAAATGGTTTTTTTTAGCCTCTCTCGTTAAGGTACTTAGAAAAAAACCCAGATTTTTTATTTTCTCGTTTTTTTTCTAAGTACAACAACGAGAGAAGGTAAAAACAGGTGCTTTTTAGCCTCTCTCGTTAAGGTACTTGGAAAAAATCCGAGACATGTTTGGTCTTCCCCACTGACAGTGCGCCTTTGCTGGGTAAGTTGTGGACGTGCCAGGCACCCCCGGGACACCGGTGGAACGCGGCCGGACTCGTGGTACTCCAACCCGGGCATAATTTTGGATATTTCCCGGTCCTTTTTTTCCCCACTTTCCCAACTTTTCTTCCGAATCACAGTGCGCCTTTGCTGGGTAAGTTGTGGACATGGCAGGCACCCCCGGGACACCGGTGGAACGCGGCCGGACTCGTGGTACTCCAACCCGGGCATAATATTGGATCAAATTCGGGACTTTTGCCCACTTTCCCAACTTTTCTTCCCAATCACAGTGCGCCTTTGCTGGGTAAGTTGTGGACATGGCAGGCACCCCCGGGACACCGGTGGAACGCGGCCGGACTCGTGGTACTCCAACCCGGGCATAATATTGGATCAAATTCGGGACTTTTGCCCACTTTCCCAACTTTTCTTCCCAATCACAGTGCGCCTTTGCTGGGTAAGTTGTGGACATGCCAGGCACCCCCGGGACACCGGTGGAACGCGGCCGGACTCGTGGTACTCCAACCCGGGCATAATTTTGGATCAAATTCGGGACTTTTGCCCACTTTCCCAACTTTTCTTCCCAATCACAGTGCGCCTTTGCTGGGTAAGTTGTGGACATGCCAGGCACCCCCGGGACACCGGTGGAACGCGGCCGGACTCGTGGTACTCCAACCCGGGCATAATATTGGATCAAATTCGGAACTTTTGCCCACTTTCCCAACTTTTCTTCCCAATCACAGTGCGCCTTTGCTGGGTAAGTTGTGGACATGCCAGGCACCCCCGGGACACCGGTGGAACGCGGCCGGACTCGTGGTACTCCAACCCGGGCATAATTTTGGATCAAATTCGGGACTTTTGCCCACTTTCCCAACTTTTCTTCCCAATCACAGTGCGCCTTTGCTGGGTAAGTTGTGGACATGCCAGGCACCCCCGGGACACCGGTGGAACGCGGCCGGACTCGTGGTACTCCAACCCGGGCATAATTTTGGATCAAATTCGGGACTTTTGCCCACTTTCCCAACTTTTCTTCCCAATCACAGTGCGCCTTTGCTGGGTGCGTTGTGGACATTGTAGGCGCCCCGGAACCCTGGTGGAACGCGGCGGGACTTGTGGGACTCGAACCTGGGTGTGATTTTGGACCAAATTCGGGACTTTTGCCCACTTTCCCAACTTTTCTTCCCAATCACAGTGCGCCTTTGCTGGGTAAGTTGTGGACATTGTAGGCACCCCGGAACCCTGGTGGAACGCGGCGGGACTTGTGGGACTCGAACCTGGGTGTGATTTTGGACCAAATTCGGGACTTTTGCCCACTTTCCCAACTTTTCTTCCCAATCACAGTGCGCCTTTGCTGGGTGCGTCGTGGACATTGTAGGCACCCCGAGACACTGGTGGAACGCGGCGGGACTTGTGGGGCTCGAACCTGGGTGTGATTTTGGACCAAATTCGGGACTTTTGCCCACTTTCCCAACTTTTCTTCCCAATCACAGTGCGCCTTTGCTGGGTGCGTTGTGGACATTGTAGGCACCCCGGAACCCTGGTGGAACGCGGCGGGACTTGTGGGACTCGAACCTGGGTGTGATTTTGGACCAAATTCGGGACTTTTGCCCACTTTCCCAACTTTTCTTCCCAATCACAGTGCGCCTTTGCTGGGTGCGTTGTGGACATTGTAGGCACCCCGAGACACTGGTGGAACGCGGCGGGACTTGTGGGACTCGAACCTGGGTGTGATTTTGGACCAAATTCGGGACTTTTGCCCACTTTCCCAACTTTTCTTGCCCACTCACAGTGCGCCTTTGCTGGGTGCGTTGTGGACATTGTAGGCACCCCGAGACACTGGTGGAACGCGGCGGGACTTGTGGGACTCGAACCTGGGTGTGATTTTGGACCAAATTCGGGACTTTTGCCCACTTTCCCAACTTTTCTTCCCAATCACAGTGCGCCTTTGCTGGGTGCGTTGTGGACATTGTAGGCACCCCGGAACCCTGGTGGAACGCGGCGGGACTTGTGGGACTCGAACCTGGGTGTGATTTTGGACCAAATTCGGGACTTTTGCCCACTTTCCCAACTTTTCTTCCCAATCACAGTGCGCCTTTGCTGGGTGCGTTGTGGACATTGTAGGCACCCCGGAACCCTGGTGGAACGCGGCGGGACTTGCGGGACTCGAACCTGGGTGTGATTTTGGACCAAATTCGGGACTTTTGCCCACTTTCCCAACTTTTCTTCCCAATCACAGTGCGCCTTTGCTGGGTGCGTTGTGGACATTGTAGGCACCCCGGAACCCTGGTGGAACGCGGCGGGACTTGTGGGACTCGAACCTGGGTGTGATTTTGGACCAAATTCGGGACTTTTGCCCACTTTCCCAACTTTTCTTCCCAATCACAGTGCGCCTTTGCTGGGTAAGTTGTGGACATTGTAGGCACCCCGAGACACTGGTGGAACGCGGTGGGACTTGTGGGACTCGAACCTGGGTGTGATTTTGGACCAAATTCGGGACTTTTGCCCACTTTCCCAACTTTTCTTCCCAATCACAGTGCGCCTTTGCTGGGTAAGTTGTGGACATTGTAGGCACCCCGAGACACTGGTGGAACGCGGTGGGACTTGTGGGACTCGAACCTGGGTGTGATTTTGGACCAAATTCGGGACTTTTGCCCACTTTCCCAACTTTTCTTCCCAATCACAGTGCGCCTTTGCTGGGTGCGTTGTGGACATTGTAGGCACCCCGAGACACTGGTGGAACGCGGCGGGACTTGTGGGACTCGAACCTGGGTGTGACTTTGGACCAAATTCGGGACTTTTGCCCACTTTCCCAACTTTTCTTCCCAATCACAGTGCGCCTTTGCTGGGTGCGTTGTGGACATTGTAGGCACCCCGGAACCCTGGTGGAACGCGGCGGGACTTGTGGGACTCGAACCTGGGTGTGATTTTGGACCAAATTCGGGACTTTTGCCCACTTTCCCAACTTTTCTTCCCAATCACAGTGCGCCTTTGCTGGGTGCGTTGTGGACATTGTAGGCACCCCGAGACACTGGTGGAACGCGGCGGGACTTGTGGGACTCGAACCTGGGTGTGATTTTGGATCAAATTCGGGCCTTTTGCCCACTTTCCCCAACTTTTCTTCCCAATCACAGTGCACCTTTGCTGGGTAAGTTGTGGACATGCCAGGCACCCCCGGGACACCGGTGGAACGCGGCCGGACTCGTGGTACTCCAACCCGGGCATAATTTTGGATCAAATTCGGGACTTTTGCCCACTTTCCCAACTTTTCTTCCCAATCACAGTGCGCCTTTGCTGGGTGCGTTGTGGACATTGTAGGCACCCCGGAACCCTGGTGGAACGCGGCGGGACTTGTGGGACTCGAACCTGGGTGTGATTTTGGACCAAATTCGGGACTTTTGCCCACTTTCCCAACTTTTCTTCCCAATCACAGTGCGCCTTTGCTGGGTGCGTCGTGGACATGTCAGGCACCCCGGAACCCTGGTGGAACGCGGCGGGACTTGTGGGACTCGAACCTGGGTGTGATTTTGGACCACATTCGGGACTTTTGCCCACTTTCCCAACTTTTCTTCCCAATCACAGTGCGCCTTTGCTGGGTAAGTTGTGGACATTGTAGGCACCCCGAGACACTGGTGGAACGCGGCGGGACTTGTGGGACTCGAACCTGGGTGTGATTTTGGACCAAATTCGGGACTTTTGCCCACTTTCCCAACTTTTCTTCCCAATCACAGTGCGCTTTTGCTGGGTGCGTCGTGGACATTGTAGGCACCCCGGAACCCTGGTGGAACGCGGCGGGACTTGTGGGACTCGAACCTGGGTGTGATTTTGGACCAAATTCGGGACTTTTGCCCACTTTCCCAACTTTTCTTCCCAATCACAGTGCGCCTTTGCTGGGTGCGTCGTGGACATGTCAGGCACCCCGGAACCCTGGTGGAACGCGGCGGGACTAAGTTCCAAGAGGGCGTTTTTGCCCCCCCTCCAAACTCCCTCTCTTTGTTTATAGTGCATATTTTCTGCTGGATCTACTCTCTATTTACTCCAAGGAAAAAAACTAGCCGGTCGCGGCAATTTTTTACAATCGGTCGCCAAACTACGGCACGAGGGCCGAACGCGGTACGCCGGCGTCCAAGATACGGCCCGGGGATTTTTTTGATTTTTTGGGCTTTTTTTGATTTTTTTGGACATGTTGGGCATCCCAGGACTCGGGTGCGACTGCAGGACGTGTGGGGCTCTAACCTGGGTGTGGTTTTTGGTCATTTTTCCGGACTTTTGCCCACTTTTCCAACTTTTCTTCCCCACTCACAGTGCGCCTTTGCTGGGTGCGTTTTGGGCATGTGGGGGGCACCTCGGACTCGGGTGGGACGCGGCGGGACTTGTGGCACTCGTACCTGTGTGTGATTTTTGATCATTTTGTGGACTTTTCCCCAGACACTCTCCACTTGTCTACCCCACTTCCCCTGTGACTTTGCTGGGGGGGCGTTTCCCCGCTGTCCTTTGTAGTGTAAGGGTTACTTTTCTTTTTTTTCTGTCTGAAAATAGGGCCCCAAAAGGCCTCACACTCCCCGGGAAGACCTGATGGACGCCTCGGCGTCACTGAAACAGGCCAATCTGTCTGAAAATATGGCCCACGAAAGGCCTCACATTCCCCGGGAAGACCTGACGGACGCCCCGGCGTCACCGAAATACGGCAAACTGTCTGAAAATAGGGGCTCCAAGTGTTCCCCACTCTTTCTGGCCCACAAAAGGCCTCTCATTCCCCGGGAACACCTGTAGGACTCCCCGGCGTCAAGGAAATACGCCAAACCGTCTGAAAATAGGGGCCCAAAAGAACTTGAAATGATGTGTTTAATTTGGGGGGTGATGTCTATAATTATGGGGGTGCATTGGAGGCGGGAGTCCACTGGAGGGCTCCACACCGTCTGAATATAGGGCCCCAAAAGGCCTGGAATTAATGTATTTAATTTGGGGGGTGCATTTGCAGCGGGAGTCCACCGGAGGGCTCCATTTCCCCACTCTTTTGTTGACATATGGCCACAAAAGGCCTCTCATTCCCCGGGAAGACCTGAAGGACGCCCCGGCGTCACCGAAATAAGCCAAACTGTCTGAAAATAGGGGCTCCAAGGGTCCCCCACTCTTTCTGGCCCACAAAAGGCCTCTCATTCCCCGGGAACACCTGCAGGACTCCCCGGCGTCAAGGAAATACGCCAAACCGTCTGAAAATAGGGGCCCAAAAGAACTGGAAATAATGTGTTTAATTTGGGGGGTGATGTCTATAATTATGGGGGTGCATTGGAGGCGGGAGTCCACTGGAGGGCTCCACACCGTCTGAATATAGGGCCCCAAAAGGCCTGGAATTAATGTCTTTAATTTGGGGGGTGCATTTGCAGCGGGAGTCCACCGGAGGGCTCCATTTCCCCACTCTTTTGTTGACATATGGCCACAAAAGGCCTCTCATTCCCCGGGAAGACCTGATGGACGCCCCGGCGTCACCGAAATAAGCCAAACTGTCTGAAAATAGGGGCTCCAAGGGTCCCCCACTCTTTCTGGCCCACAAAAGGCCTCTCATTCCCCGGGAACACCTGCAGGACTCCCCGGCGTCAAGGAAATACGCCAAACCGTCTGAAAATAGGGGCCCAAAAGAACTGGAAATAATGTGTTTAATTTGGGGGGTGATGTCTATAATTATGGGGGTGCATTGGAGGCGGGAGTCCACTGGAGGGCTCCACACCGTCTGAATATAGGGCCCCAAAAGGCCTGGAATTAATGTATTTAATTTGGGGGGTGCATTTGCAGCGGGAGTCCACCGGAGGGCTCCATTTCCCCACTCTTTTGTTGACATATGGCCACAAAAGGCCTCTCATTCCCCGGGAAGACCTGATGGACGCCCCGGCGTCACCGAAATAAGCCAAACTGTCTGAAAATAGGGGCTCCAAGGGTTCCCCACTCTTTCTGGCCCACAAAAGGCCTCTCATTCCCCGGGAACACCTGTAGGACTCCCCGGCGTCAAGGAAATACGCCAAACCGGCTGAAAACAGGCCCCCAAAAGAACTGGAAATAATGTCTTTAGTTTGGGGGGTGATGTCTTTAATTTGGGGGGTGCATTGGAGGCGGGAGTCCACTGGAGGGCTACACACCGTCTGAATATAGGGCCCCAAAAGGCCTGGAATTAATGTATTTAATTTGGGGGGTGCATTTGCAGCGGGAGTCCACCGGAGGGCTCCATTTCCCCACTCTTTTGTTGACATATGGCCACAAAAGGCCTCTCATTCCCCGGGAAGACCTGATGGACGCCCCGGCGTCACCGAAATAAGCCAAACTGTCTGAAAATAGGGGCTCCAAGGGTCCCCCACTCTTTCTGGCCCACAAAAGGCCTCTCATTCCCCGGGAACACCAAAAGAACTGGAAATAATGTGTTTAATTCAGGGTGCATTTGCAGCGAGTGTCCACCAGAGGGCTCCAATTCCCCAGCTATAGTCCTGGTACTCTAAAATGATGGCACTTAGTCAAATTTCCGCCTTTTTTTGATGACTTCCAACTAGGAGAGGGACTAATTTTGAGTTCCGGACCCGGGTGGAGAACCATAGCAGGTCGGCCTTCTTAAAGGGAAATGCTCCTAGGCACTTAGTCAAATTTACGCCTTTTTTTTGGACTTCCAGCGAGGAGAGGGACTAATTTTGCTTTCCGTACCCGGGTGGAGAACCATAGCAGGTCAGCCTTCTTAAAGGGACATCCTCCTAGGCACTTAGTCAAATTTACGCCTTTTTTTTGGACTTCCAGCGAGGAGAGGGACTAATTTTGAGTTCCGGACCCGGGTGGAGAACCATAGCACGTCGGCCTTCTTAAAGGGAAATGCTCCTAGACACTTAGTCAAATTCACGCCTTTTTTTTTGGACTTCCAGCGAGGAGAGGGACAATTTGGCGTTCCTGACCCAGGTGGAGAACCATAGCAGGTCGGCCTTCTTAAGGGGACATCCTCCTAGGCACTTAGTCAAATTTACACCTTTTTTTTTGGACTTCCAGCGAGGAGAGGGACTAATTTGGCGTTCCGTACCCAGGTAGAGAACCAAGGCACGTCGGCCTTCTTAAGGGGACATCCTCCTAGACACTTAGTCAAATTCACGCCTTTTTTTTGGACTTCCAGCTAGGAGAGGGACTAATTTTGCGTTCCAGACCCGGGTGGAGAACCATAGCAGGTCGGCCTTCTTAAAGGGACATGCCCCTAGACACTTAGTCAAATTTACGCCTGAAAATAGGGCCCCAAAAGAACTGGAAATAATGTCTTTAATTCAGGGTGCATTTGCAGCGAGTGTCCACCAGAGGGCTCCAATTCCCCCACTATAGTCCTGGTACTCTAAAATGATGGCACTTAGTCAAATTTCCGCCTTTTTTTGATGACTTCCAACTAGGAGAGGGACTAATTTTGAGTTCCGGACCCGGGTGGAGAACCATAGCACGTCGGCCTTCTTAAAGGGACATCCTCCTAGGCACTTAGTCAAATTTCCGCCTTTTTTTGATGACTTCCAACTAGGAGAGGGACTAATTTTGAGTTCCGGACCCGGGTGGAGAACCATAGCACGTCGGCCTTCTTAAAGGGACATCCTCCTAGGCACTTAGTCAAATTTCCGCCTTTTTTTTGGACTTCCAGCGAGGAGAGGGACTAATTTGGCGTTCCAGACCCAGGTGGAGAACCATAGCACGTCGGCCTTCTTAAAGGGACATCCTCCTAGGCACTTAGTCAAATTTCCGCCTTTTTTTTGGACTTCCAGCGAGGAGAGGGACTAATTTGGCGTTCCAGACCCAGGTGGAGAACCATAGCACGTCGGCCTTCTTAAAGGGACATCCTCCTAGGCACTTAGTCAAATTTCCGCCTTTTTTTTGGACTTCCAGCGAGGAGAGGGACTAATTTGGCGTTCCAGACCCAGGTGGAGAACCATAGCACGTCGGCCTTCTTAAAGGGACATCCTCCTAGGCACTTAGTCAAATTTACGCCTTTTTTTTGGACTTCCAGCGAGGAGAGGGACAATTTTGCTTTCCTGACCCAGGTGGAGAACCATAGCACGTCGGCCTTCTTAAAGGGAAATGCTCCTAGGCACTTAGTCAAATTCACGCCTTTTTTTTGGACTTCCAGCGAGGAGAGGGACAATTTTGCTTTCCTGACCCAGGTGGAGAACCATAGCACGTCGGCCTTCTTAAAGGGAAATGCTCCTAGGCACTTAGTCAAATTCACGCCTTTTTTTTGGAC
>NW_027316586.1:297500-307500 GCF_033978685.3 Nerophis lumbriciformis | reverse complement strand
ATATATGTGTCCGGGAAGGCGCCCCTCGGGCGGACACAGGTGTCTGCATGAGCCCCTGTCGCTCAGATGCTGGAAGAGCAGTTTGAAAAAGGACCGGGGTAAAGAGGGGGAAAGCACCATATATGTGTCCGGGAAGGCGCCCCTCGGGCGGACACAGGTGTCTGCATGAGCCCCTGTCGCTCAGATGCTGGAAGATCAGTTTGAAAAAGGACCGGGGTAAAGAGGGGGGAAGCACCATATATGTGTCCGGGAAGGCGCCCCTCGGGCGGACACAGGTGTCTGCATGAGCCCCTGTCGCTCAGATGCTGGAAGATCAGTTTGAAAAAAGAACCAGAGGATAGAGGGGAAAAACACCATATTTGTGTCCGAAAATAGCTCACTTTGACTCGGACGCGTTCCCTGTGATTTCAGCCTGTCAGACATGGTGCACATAGTAACGAGATGGAGGTGTTTTGGTCGACCAGGTAAAAAACGAAAAATCGAGAGAAGGTAAAAAGTAGGTGAAAAATTAAGCCTCTCTCGTTAAGGTACTTAGAAAAAATCCCAAAAAAAAAATGAACTCCCATTGAAATGAATGGGGAAAATTTTTTTTCTCGTTTTTTTTCTAAGTACAACAACGAGAGAAGGTAAAAAATGGTTTTTTTTAGCCTCTCTCGTTAAGGTACTTAGAAAAAAACCCAGATTTTTTATTTTCTCGTTTTTTTTCTAAGTACAACAACGAGAGAAGGTAAAAACAGGTGCTTTTTAGCCTCTCTCGTTAAGGTACTTGGAAAAAATCCGAGACATGTTTGGTCTTCCCCACTGACAGTGCGCCTTTGCTGGGTAAGTTGTGGACGTGCCAGGCACCCCCGGGACACCGGTGGAACGCGGCCGGACTCGTGGTACTCCAACCCGGGCATAATTTTGGATATTTCCCGGTCCTTTTTTTCCCCACTTTCCCAACTTTTCTTCCGAATCACAGTGCGCCTTTGCTGGGTAAGTTGTGGACATGGCAGGCACCCCCGGGACACCGGTGGAACGCGGCCGGACTCGTGGTACTCCAACCCGGGCATAATATTGGATCAAATTCGGGACTTTTGCCCACTTTCCCAACTTTTCTTCCCAATCACAGTGCGCCTTTGCTGGGTAAGTTGTGGACATGGCAGGCACCCCCGGGACACCGGTGGAACGCGGCCGGACTCGTGGTACTCCAACCCGGGCATAATATTGGATCAAATTCGGGACTTTTGCCCACTTTCCCAACTTTTCTTCCCAATCACAGTGCGCCTTTGCTGGGTAAGTTGTGGACATGCCAGGCACCCCCGGGACACCGGTGGAACGCGGCCGGACTCGTGGTACTCCAACCCGGGCATAATTTTGGATCAAATTCGGGACTTTTGCCCACTTTCCCAACTTTTCTTCCCAATCACAGTGCGCCTTTGCTGGGTAAGTTGTGGACATGCCAGGCACCCCCGGGACACCGGTGGAACGCGGCCGGACTCGTGGTACTCCAACCCGGGCATAATATTGGATCAAATTCGGAACTTTTGCCCACTTTCCCAACTTTTCTTCCCAATCACAGTGCGCCTTTGCTGGGTAAGTTGTGGACATGCCAGGCACCCCCGGGACACCGGTGGAACGCGGCCGGACTCGTGGTACTCCAACCCGGGCATAATTTTGGATCAAATTCGGGACTTTTGCCCACTTTCCCAACTTTTCTTCCCAATCACAGTGCGCCTTTGCTGGGTAAGTTGTGGACATGCCAGGCACCCCCGGGACACCGGTGGAACGCGGCCGGACTCGTGGTACTCCAACCCGGGCATAATTTTGGATCAAATTCGGGACTTTTGCCCACTTTCCCAACTTTTCTTCCCAATCACAGTGCGCCTTTGCTGGGTGCGTTGTGGACATTGTAGGCGCCCCGGAACCCTGGTGGAACGCGGCGGGACTTGTGGGACTCGAACCTGGGTGTGATTTTGGACCAAATTCGGGACTTTTGCCCACTTTCCCAACTTTTCTTCCCAATCACAGTGCGCCTTTGCTGGGTAAGTTGTGGACATTGTAGGCACCCCGGAACCCTGGTGGAACGCGGCGGGACTTGTGGGACTCGAACCTGGGTGTGATTTTGGACCAAATTCGGGACTTTTGCCCACTTTCCCAACTTTTCTTCCCAATCACAGTGCGCCTTTGCTGGGTGCGTCGTGGACATTGTAGGCACCCCGAGACACTGGTGGAACGCGGCGGGACTTGTGGGGCTCGAACCTGGGTGTGATTTTGGACCAAATTCGGGACTTTTGCCCACTTTCCCAACTTTTCTTCCCAATCACAGTGCGCCTTTGCTGGGTGCGTTGTGGACATTGTAGGCACCCCGGAACCCTGGTGGAACGCGGCGGGACTTGTGGGACTCGAACCTGGGTGTGATTTTGGACCAAATTCGGGACTTTTGCCCACTTTCCCAACTTTTCTTCCCAATCACAGTGCGCCTTTGCTGGGTGCGTTGTGGACATTGTAGGCACCCCGAGACACTGGTGGAACGCGGCGGGACTTGTGGGACTCGAACCTGGGTGTGATTTTGGACCAAATTCGGGACTTTTGCCCACTTTCCCAACTTTTCTTGCCCACTCACAGTGCGCCTTTGCTGGGTGCGTTGTGGACATTGTAGGCACCCCGAGACACTGGTGGAACGCGGCGGGACTTGTGGGACTCGAACCTGGGTGTGATTTTGGACCAAATTCGGGACTTTTGCCCACTTTCCCAACTTTTCTTCCCAATCACAGTGCGCCTTTGCTGGGTGCGTTGTGGACATTGTAGGCACCCCGGAACCCTGGTGGAACGCGGCGGGACTTGTGGGACTCGAACCTGGGTGTGATTTTGGACCAAATTCGGGACTTTTGCCCACTTTCCCAACTTTTCTTCCCAATCACAGTGCGCCTTTGCTGGGTGCGTTGTGGACATTGTAGGCACCCCGGAACCCTGGTGGAACGCGGCGGGACTTGCGGGACTCGAACCTGGGTGTGATTTTGGACCAAATTCGGGACTTTTGCCCACTTTCCCAACTTTTCTTCCCAATCACAGTGCGCCTTTGCTGGGTGCGTTGTGGACATTGTAGGCACCCCGGAACCCTGGTGGAACGCGGCGGGACTTGTGGGACTCGAACCTGGGTGTGATTTTGGACCAAATTCGGGACTTTTGCCCACTTTCCCAACTTTTCTTCCCAATCACAGTGCGCCTTTGCTGGGTAAGTTGTGGACATTGTAGGCACCCCGAGACACTGGTGGAACGCGGTGGGACTTGTGGGACTCGAACCTGGGTGTGATTTTGGACCAAATTCGGGACTTTTGCCCACTTTCCCAACTTTTCTTCCCAATCACAGTGCGCCTTTGCTGGGTAAGTTGTGGACATTGTAGGCACCCCGAGACACTGGTGGAACGCGGTGGGACTTGTGGGACTCGAACCTGGGTGTGATTTTGGACCAAATTCGGGACTTTTGCCCACTTTCCCAACTTTTCTTCCCAATCACAGTGCGCCTTTGCTGGGTGCGTTGTGGACATTGTAGGCACCCCGAGACACTGGTGGAACGCGGCGGGACTTGTGGGACTCGAACCTGGGTGTGACTTTGGACCAAATTCGGGACTTTTGCCCACTTTCCCAACTTTTCTTCCCAATCACAGTGCGCCTTTGCTGGGTGCGTTGTGGACATTGTAGGCACCCCGGAACCCTGGTGGAACGCGGCGGGACTTGTGGGACTCGAACCTGGGTGTGATTTTGGACCAAATTCGGGACTTTTGCCCACTTTCCCAACTTTTCTTCCCAATCACAGTGCGCCTTTGCTGGGTGCGTTGTGGACATTGTAGGCACCCCGAGACACTGGTGGAACGCGGCGGGACTTGTGGGACTCGAACCTGGGTGTGATTTTGGATCAAATTCGGGCCTTTTGCCCACTTTCCCCAACTTTTCTTCCCAATCACAGTGCACCTTTGCTGGGTAAGTTGTGGACATGCCAGGCACCCCCGGGACACCGGTGGAACGCGGCCGGACTCGTGGTACTCCAACCCGGGCATAATTTTGGATCAAATTCGGGACTTTTGCCCACTTTCCCAACTTTTCTTCCCAATCACAGTGCGCCTTTGCTGGGTGCGTTGTGGACATTGTAGGCACCCCGGAACCCTGGTGGAACGCGGCGGGACTTGTGGGACTCGAACCTGGGTGTGATTTTGGACCAAATTCGGGACTTTTGCCCACTTTCCCAACTTTTCTTCCCAATCACAGTGCGCCTTTGCTGGGTGCGTCGTGGACATGTCAGGCACCCCGGAACCCTGGTGGAACGCGGCGGGACTTGTGGGACTCGAACCTGGGTGTGATTTTGGACCACATTCGGGACTTTTGCCCACTTTCCCAACTTTTCTTCCCAATCACAGTGCGCCTTTGCTGGGTAAGTTGTGGACATTGTAGGCACCCCGAGACACTGGTGGAACGCGGCGGGACTTGTGGGACTCGAACCTGGGTGTGATTTTGGACCAAATTCGGGACTTTTGCCCACTTTCCCAACTTTTCTTCCCAATCACAGTGCGCTTTTGCTGGGTGCGTCGTGGACATTGTAGGCACCCCGGAACCCTGGTGGAACGCGGCGGGACTTGTGGGACTCGAACCTGGGTGTGATTTTGGACCAAATTCGGGACTTTTGCCCACTTTCCCAACTTTTCTTCCCAATCACAGTGCGCCTTTGCTGGGTGCGTCGTGGACATGTCAGGCACCCCGGAACCCTGGTGGAACGCGGCGGGACTAAGTTCCAAGAGGGCGTTTTTGCCCCCCCTCCAAACTCCCTCTCTTTGTTTATAGTGCATATTTTCTGCTGGATCTACTCTCTATTTACTCCAAGGAAAAAAACTAGCCGGTCGCGGCAATTTTTTACAATCGGTCGCCAAACTACGGCACGAGGGCCGAACGCGGTACGCCGGCGTCCAAGATACGGCCCGGGGATTTTTTTGATTTTTTGGGCTTTTTTTGATTTTTTTGGACATGTTGGGCATCCCAGGACTCGGGTGCGACTGCAGGACGTGTGGGGCTCTAACCTGGGTGTGGTTTTTGGTCATTTTTCCGGACTTTTGCCCACTTTTCCAACTTTTCTTCCCCACTCACAGTGCGCCTTTGCTGGGTGCGTTTTGGGCATGTGGGGGGCACCTCGGACTCGGGTGGGACGCGGCGGGACTTGTGGCACTCGTACCTGTGTGTGATTTTTGATCATTTTGTGGACTTTTCCCCAGACACTCTCCACTTGTCTACCCCACTTCCCCTGTGACTTTGCTGGGGGGGCGTTTCCCCGCTGTCCTTTGTAGTGTAAGGGTTACTTTTCTTTTTTTTCTGTCTGAAAATAGGGCCCCAAAAGGCCTCACACTCCCCGGGAAGACCTGATGGACGCCTCGGCGTCACTGAAACAGGCCAATCTGTCTGAAAATATGGCCCACGAAAGGCCTCACATTCCCCGGGAAGACCTGACGGACGCCCCGGCGTCACCGAAATACGGCAAACTGTCTGAAAATAGGGGCTCCAAGTGTTCCCCACTCTTTCTGGCCCACAAAAGGCCTCTCATTCCCCGGGAACACCTGTAGGACTCCCCGGCGTCAAGGAAATACGCCAAACCGTCTGAAAATAGGGGCCCAAAAGAACTTGAAATGATGTGTTTAATTTGGGGGGTGATGTCTATAATTATGGGGGTGCATTGGAGGCGGGAGTCCACTGGAGGGCTCCACACCGTCTGAATATAGGGCCCCAAAAGGCCTGGAATTAATGTATTTAATTTGGGGGGTGCATTTGCAGCGGGAGTCCACCGGAGGGCTCCATTTCCCCACTCTTTTGTTGACATATGGCCACAAAAGGCCTCTCATTCCCCGGGAAGACCTGAAGGACGCCCCGGCGTCACCGAAATAAGCCAAACTGTCTGAAAATAGGGGCTCCAAGGGTCCCCCACTCTTTCTGGCCCACAAAAGGCCTCTCATTCCCCGGGAACACCTGCAGGACTCCCCGGCGTCAAGGAAATACGCCAAACCGTCTGAAAATAGGGGCCCAAAAGAACTGGAAATAATGTGTTTAATTTGGGGGGTGATGTCTATAATTATGGGGGTGCATTGGAGGCGGGAGTCCACTGGAGGGCTCCACACCGTCTGAATATAGGGCCCCAAAAGGCCTGGAATTAATGTCTTTAATTTGGGGGGTGCATTTGCAGCGGGAGTCCACCGGAGGGCTCCATTTCCCCACTCTTTTGTTGACATATGGCCACAAAAGGCCTCTCATTCCCCGGGAAGACCTGATGGACGCCCCGGCGTCACCGAAATAAGCCAAACTGTCTGAAAATAGGGGCTCCAAGGGTCCCCCACTCTTTCTGGCCCACAAAAGGCCTCTCATTCCCCGGGAACACCTGCAGGACTCCCCGGCGTCAAGGAAATACGCCAAACCGTCTGAAAATAGGGGCCCAAAAGAACTGGAAATAATGTGTTTAATTTGGGGGGTGATGTCTATAATTATGGGGGTGCATTGGAGGCGGGAGTCCACTGGAGGGCTCCACACCGTCTGAATATAGGGCCCCAAAAGGCCTGGAATTAATGTATTTAATTTGGGGGGTGCATTTGCAGCGGGAGTCCACCGGAGGGCTCCATTTCCCCACTCTTTTGTTGACATATGGCCACAAAAGGCCTCTCATTCCCCGGGAAGACCTGATGGACGCCCCGGCGTCACCGAAATAAGCCAAACTGTCTGAAAATAGGGGCTCCAAGGGTTCCCCACTCTTTCTGGCCCACAAAAGGCCTCTCATTCCCCGGGAACACCTGTAGGACTCCCCGGCGTCAAGGAAATACGCCAAACCGGCTGAAAACAGGCCCCCAAAAGAACTGGAAATAATGTCTTTAGTTTGGGGGGTGATGTCTTTAATTTGGGGGGTGCATTGGAGGCGGGAGTCCACTGGAGGGCTACACACCGTCTGAATATAGGGCCCCAAAAGGCCTGGAATTAATGTATTTAATTTGGGGGGTGCATTTGCAGCGGGAGTCCACCGGAGGGCTCCATTTCCCCACTCTTTTGTTGACATATGGCCACAAAAGGCCTCTCATTCCCCGGGAAGACCTGATGGACGCCCCGGCGTCACCGAAATAAGCCAAACTGTCTGAAAATAGGGGCTCCAAGGGTCCCCCACTCTTTCTGGCCCACAAAAGGCCTCTCATTCCCCGGGAACACCAAAAGAACTGGAAATAATGTGTTTAATTCAGGGTGCATTTGCAGCGAGTGTCCACCAGAGGGCTCCAATTCCCCAGCTATAGTCCTGGTACTCTAAAATGATGGCACTTAGTCAAATTTCCGCCTTTTTTTGATGACTTCCAACTAGGAGAGGGACTAATTTTGAGTTCCGGACCCGGGTGGAGAACCATAGCAGGTCGGCCTTCTTAAAGGGAAATGCTCCTAGGCACTTAGTCAAATTTACGCCTTTTTTTTGGACTTCCAGCGAGGAGAGGGACTAATTTTGCTTTCCGTACCCGGGTGGAGAACCATAGCAGGTCAGCCTTCTTAAAGGGACATCCTCCTAGGCACTTAGTCAAATTTACGCCTTTTTTTTGGACTTCCAGCGAGGAGAGGGACTAATTTTGAGTTCCGGACCCGGGTGGAGAACCATAGCACGTCGGCCTTCTTAAAGGGAAATGCTCCTAGACACTTAGTCAAATTCACGCCTTTTTTTTTGGACTTCCAGCGAGGAGAGGGACAATTTGGCGTTCCTGACCCAGGTGGAGAACCATAGCAGGTCGGCCTTCTTAAGGGGACATCCTCCTAGGCACTTAGTCAAATTTACACCTTTTTTTTTGGACTTCCAGCGAGGAGAGGGACTAATTTGGCGTTCCGTACCCAGGTAGAGAACCAAGGCACGTCGGCCTTCTTAAGGGGACATCCTCCTAGACACTTAGTCAAATTCACGCCTTTTTTTTGGACTTCCAGCTAGGAGAGGGACTAATTTTGCGTTCCAGACCCGGGTGGAGAACCATAGCAGGTCGGCCTTCTTAAAGGGACATGCCCCTAGACACTTAGTCAAATTTACGCCTGAAAATAGGGCCCCAAAAGAACTGGAAATAATGTCTTTAATTCAGGGTGCATTTGCAGCGAGTGTCCACCAGAGGGCTCCAATTCCCCCACTATAGTCCTGGTACTCTAAAATGATGGCACTTAGTCAAATTTCCGCCTTTTTTTGATGACTTCCAACTAGGAGAGGGACTAATTTTGAGTTCCGGACCCGGGTGGAGAACCATAGCACGTCGGCCTTCTTAAAGGGACATCCTCCTAGGCACTTAGTCAAATTTCCGCCTTTTTTTGATGACTTCCAACTAGGAGAGGGACTAATTTTGAGTTCCGGACCCGGGTGGAGAACCATAGCACGTCGGCCTTCTTAAAGGGACATCCTCCTAGGCACTTAGTCAAATTTCCGCCTTTTTTTTGGACTTCCAGCGAGGAGAGGGACTAATTTGGCGTTCCAGACCCAGGTGGAGAACCATAGCACGTCGGCCTTCTTAAAGGGACATCCTCCTAGGCACTTAGTCAAATTTCCGCCTTTTTTTTGGACTTCCAGCGAGGAGAGGGACTAATTTGGCGTTCCAGACCCAGGTGGAGAACCATAGCACGTCGGCCTTCTTAAAGGGACATCCTCCTAGGCACTTAGTCAAATTTCCGCCTTTTTTTTGGACTTCCAGCGAGGAGAGGGACTAATTTGGCGTTCCAGACCCAGGTGGAGAACCATAGCACGTCGGCCTTCTTAAAGGGACATCCTCCTAGGCACTTAGTCAAATTTACGCCTTTTTTTTGGACTTCCAGCGAGGAGAGGGACAATTTTGCTTTCCTGACCCAGGTGGAGAACCATAGCACGTCGGCCTTCTTAAAGGGAAATGCTCCTAGGCACTTAGTCAAATTCACGCCTTTTTTTTGGACTTCCAGCGAGGAGAGGGACAATTTTGCTTTCCTGACCCAGGTGGAGAACCATAGCACGTCGGCCTTCTTAAAGGGAAATGCTCCTAGGCACTTAGTCAAATTCACGCCTTTTTTTTGGACTTCCAGCGAGGAGAGGGACAATTTTGCTTTCCTGACCCAGGTGGAGAACCATAGCAGGTCGGCCTTCTTAAAGGGACATCCTCCTAGGCACTTAGTCAAATTTACGCCTTTTATTTGGACTTCCAGCGAGGAGAGGGACTAATTTTGCTTTCCGGACCCAGGTGGAGAACCATAGCAGGTCGGCCTTCTTAAAGGGACATCCTCCTAGGCACTTAGTCAAATTCACGCCTTTTTTTTGGACTTCCAGCGAGGAGAGGGACTAATTTGGCGTTCCAGACCCAGGTGGAGAACCATAGCAGGTCGGCCTTCTTAAAGGGACATGCCCCTAGACACTTAGTCAAATTTACGCCTGAAAATAGGGCCCCAAAAGAACTGGAAATAATGTCTTTAATTCAGGGTGCATTTGCAGCGAGTGTCCACCAGAGGGCTCCAATTCCCCAGCTATAGTCCTGGTACTCTAAAATGATGGCACTTAGTCAAATTTCCGCCTTTTTTTGATGACTTCCAACTAGGAGAGGGACTAATTTTGAGTTCCGTACCCGGGTGGAGAACCATAGCACGTCGGCCTTCTTAAAGGGACATCCTCCTAGGCACTTAGTCAAATTCACGCCTTTTTTTTGGACTTCCAGCGAGGAGAGGGACTAATTTTGCTTTCCGTACCCGGGTGGAGAACCATAGCAGGTCAGCCTTCTTAAAGGGACATCCTCCTAGGCACTTAGTCAAATTCACGCCTTTTTTTTGGACTTCCAGCGAGGAGAGGGACTAATATGGCGTCCCGTACCCAGGTAGAGAACCAAGGCACGTCGGCCTTCTTAAGGGGACATCCTCCTAGACACTTAGTCAAATTCACGCCTTTTTTTTGGACTTCCAGCGAGGAGAGGGACAATTTTGCTTTCCTGACCCAGGTGGAGAACCATAGCACGTCGGCCTTCTTAAAGGGACA
>NW_027316586.1:265000-285000 GCF_033978685.3 Nerophis lumbriciformis | reverse complement strand
TGCTGGGTAAGTTGTGGACATGGCAGGCACCCCCGGGACACCGGTGGAACGCGGCCGGACTCGTGGTACTCCAACCCGGGCATAATTTTGGATCAAATTCGGGACTTTTGCCCACTTTCCCAACTTTTCTTCCCAATCACAGTGCGCCTTTGCTGGGTAAGTTGTGGACATGGCAGGCACCCCCGGGACACCGGTGGAACGCGGCCGGACTCGTGGTACTCCAACCCGGGCATAATTTTGGATCAAATTCGGGACTTTTGCCCACTTTCCCAACTTTTCTTCCCAATCACAGTGCGCCTTTGCTGGGTAAGTTGTGGACATGCCAGGCACCCCCGGGACACCGGTGGAACGCGGCCGGACTCGTGGTACTCCAACCCGGGCATAATTTTGGATCAAATTCGGGACTTTTGCCCACTTTCCCAACTTTTCTTCCCAATCACAGTGCGCCTTTGCTGGGTGCGTCGTGGACATTGTAGGCACCCCGGAACCCTGGTGGAACGCGGCGGGACTTGTGGGACTCGAACCTGGGTGTGATTTTGGACCAAATTCGGGACTTTTGCCCACTTTCCCAACTTTTCTTCCCAATCACAGTGCGCCTTTGCTGGGTGCGTTGTGGACATTGTAGGCACCCCGAGACACTGGTGGAACGCGTCGGGACTTGTGGGACTCGAACCTGGGTGTGATTTTGGACCAAATTCGGGACTTTTGCCCACTTTCCCAACTTTTCTTCCCAATCACAGTGCGCCTTTGCTGGGTGCGTTGTGGACATTGTAGGCACCCCGGAACCCTGGTGGAACGCGGCGGGACTTGTGGGACTCGAACCTGGGTGTGATTTTGGACCAAATTCGGGACTTTTGCCCACTTTCCCAACTTTTCTTCCCAATCACAGTGCACCTTTGCTGGGTAAGTTGTGGACATTGTAGGCACCCCGGAACCCTGGTGGAACGCGGCGGGACTTGTGGGACTCGAACCTGGGTGTGATTTTGGACCAAATTCGGGACTTTTGCCCACTTTCCCAACTTTTCTTCCCAATCACAGTGCGCCTTTGCTGGGTGCGTTGTGGACATTGTAGGCACCCCGAGACACTGGTGGAACGCGGCGGGACTTGTGGGACTCGAACCTGGGTGTGATTTTGGACCAAATTCGGGACTTTTGCCCACTTTCCCAACTTTTCTTCCCAATCACAGTGCGCCTTTGCTGGGTGCGTTGTGGACATTGTAGGCACCCCGAGACACTGGTGGAACGCGGCGGGACTTGTGGGACTCGAACCTGGGTGTGATTTTGGACCAAATTCGGGACTTTTGCCCACTTTCCCAACTTTTCTTCCCAATCACAGTGCGCCTTTGCTGGGTGCGTTGTGGACATTGTAGGCACCCCGGAACCCTGGTGGAACGCGGCGGGACTTGTGGGACTCGAACCTGGGTGTGATTTTGGACCAAATTCGGGACTTTTGCCCACTTTCCCAACTTTTCTTCCCAATCACAGTGCGCCTTTGCTGGGTGCGTTGTGGACATTGTAGGCACCCCGGAACCCTGGTGGAACGCGGCGGGACTTGTGGGACTCGAACCTGGGTGTGATTTTGGACCAAATTCGGGACTTTTGCCCACTTTCCCAACTTTTCTTCCCAATCACAGTGCGCCTTTGCTGGGTGCGTTGTGGACATTGTAGGCACCCCGGAACCCTGGTGGAACGCGGCGGGACTTGTGGGACTCGAACCTGGGTGTGATTTTGGACCAAATTCGGGACTTTTGCCCACTTTCCCAACTTTTCTTCCCAATCACAGTGCGCCTTTGCTGGGTGCGTTGTGGACATTGTAGGCACCCCGGAACCCTGGTGGAACGCGGCGGGACTTGTGGGACTCGAACCTGGGTGTGATTTTGGACCAAATTCGGGACTTTTGCCCACTTTCCCAACTTTTCTTCCCAATCACAGTGCGCCTTTGCTGGGTGCGTTGTGGACATTGTAGGCACCCCGGAACCCTGGTGGAACGCGGCGGGACTTGTGGGACTCGAACCTGGGTGTGATTTTGGACCAAATTCGGGACTTTTGCCCACTTTCCCAACTTTTCTTCCCAATCACAGTGCGCCTTTGCTGGGTGCGTTGTGGACATTGTAGGCACCCCGGAACCCTGGTGGAACGCGGCGGGACTTGCGGGACTCGAACCTGGGTGTGATTTTGGATAAAATTCGGGACTTTTGCCCACTTTCCCAACTTTTCTTCCCAATCACAGTGCACCTTTGCTGGGTAAGTTGTGGACATTGTAGGCACCCCGGAACCCTGGTGGAACGCGGCGGGACTTGTGGGACTCGAACCTGGGTGTGATTTTGGATCCAATTCGGGACTTTTGCCCACTTTCCCAACTTTTCTTCCCAATCACAGTGCGCCTTTGCTGGGTGCGTTGTGGACATTGTAGGCGCCCCGAGACACTGGTGGAACGCGGCGGGACTTGTGGGACTCGAACCTGGGTGTGATTTTGGACCAAATTCGGGACTTTTGCCCACTTTCCCAACTTTTCTTCCCAATCACAGTGCGCCTTTGCTGGGTGCGTCGTGGACATTGTAGGCACCCCGGAACCCTGGTGGAACGCGGCGGGACTTGTGGGACTCGAACCTGGGTGTGATTTTGGACCAAATTCGGGACTTTTGCCCACTTTCCCAACTTTTCTTCCCAATCACAGTGCGCCTTTGCTGGGTGCGTCGTGGACATTGTAGGCACCCCGGAACCCTGGTGGAACGCGGCGGGACTTGTGGGACTCGAACCTGGGTGTGATTTTGGACCAAATTCGGGACTTTTGCCCACTTTCCCAACTTTTCTTCCCAATCACAGTGCGCCTTTGCTGGGTGCGTTGTGGACATTGTAGGCACCCCGAGACACTGGTGGAACGCGGCGGGACTTGTGGGACTCGAACCTGGGTGTGCTTTTGGACCAAATTCGGGACTTTTGCCCACTTTCCCAACTTTTCTTCCCAATCACAGTGCGCCTTTGCTGGGTAAGTTGTGGACATTGTAGGCACCCCGGAACCCTGGTGGAACGCGGCGGGACTTGTGGGACTCGAACCTGGGTGTGATTTTGGACCAAATTCGGGACTTTTGCCCACTTTCCCAACTTTTCTTCCCAATCACAGTGCGCCTTTGCTGGGTGCGTTGTGGACATTGTAGGCACCCCGAGACACTGGTGGAACGCGGCGGGACTTGTGGGACTCGAACCTGGGTGTGATTTTGGACCAAATTCGGGACTTTTGCCCACTTTCCCAACTTTTCTTCCCAATCACAGTGCGCCTTTGCTGGGTAAGTTGTGGACATTGTAGGCACCCCGGAACCCTGGTGGAACGCGGCGGGACTTGTGGGACTCGAACCTGGGTGTGATTTTGGACCAAATTCGGGACTTTTGCCCACTTTCCCAACTTTTCTTCCCAATCACAGTGCGCCTTTGCTGGGTGCGTCTTAGGCATTGTAGGCACCCCGGAACCCTGGTGGAACGCGGCGGGACTTGTGGGACTCGAACCTGGGTGTGATTTTGGACCAAATTCGGG
This sequence comes from Nerophis lumbriciformis, assembly GCF_033978685.3. NCBI lineage: Eukaryota > Metazoa > Chordata > Actinopteri > Syngnathiformes > Syngnathidae > Nerophis > Nerophis lumbriciformis. Next base: position 281,468 of record NW_027316586.1, on the reverse strand, counting down.
ACTTTTGCCCACTTTCCCAACTTTTCTTCCCAATCACAGTGCGCCTTTGCTGGGTGCGTTGTGGACATTGTAGGCACCCCGAGACACTGGTGGAACGCGGCGGGACTTGTGGGACTCGAACCTGGGTGTGATTTTGGACCAAATTCGGGACTTTTGCCCACTTTCCCAACTTTTCTTCCCAATCACAGTGCGCCTTTGCTGGGTGCGTCGTGGACATTGTAGGCACCCCGGAACCCTGGTGGAACGCGGCGGGACTTGTGGGACTCGAACCTGGGTGTGATTTTGGACCGAATTCGGGACTTTTGCCCACTTTCCCAACTTTTCTTCCCAATCACAGTGCGCCTTTGCTGGGTGCGTTGTGGACATTGTAGGCACCCCGGCACTCTGATGGAACGCGGCGGGACTTGCGGGACTCGAACCTGGGTGTGATTTTGGACCAAATTCGGGACTTTTCTTGTGGGACTCGAACCTGGGTGTGATTTTGGACCAAATTCGGGACTTTTGCCCACTTTCCCAACTTTTCTTCCCAATCACAGTGCGCCTTTGCTGGGTGCGTTGTGGACATTGTAGGCACCCCGGAACCCTGGTGGAACGCGGCGGGACTTGTGGGACTCGAACCTGGGTGTGATTTTGGACCAAATTCGGGACTTTTGCCCACTTTCCCAACTTTTCTCCCCACTCACAGTGCGCCTTTGCTGGGTAAGTTGTGGACATTGTAGGCACCCCGGAACCCTGGTGGAACGCGGCGGGACTTGTGGGACTCGAACCTGGGTGTGATTTTGGATAAAATTCGGGACTTTTGCCCACTTTCCCAACTTTTCTTCCCAATCACAGTGCACCTTTGCTGGGTGCGTTGTGGACATTGTAGGCACCCCGAGACACTGGTGGAACGCGGCGGGACTTGTGGGACTGGAACCTGGGTGTGATTTTGGACCAAATTCGGGACTTTTGCCCACTTTCCCAACTTTTCTTCCCAATCACAGTGCGCCTTTGCTGGGTGCGTTGTGGACATTGTAGGCACCCCGAGACACTGGTGGAACGCGGCGGGACTTGTGGGACTCGAACCTGGGTGTGATTTTGGACCAAATTCGGGACTTTTGCCCACTTTCCCAACTTTTCTTCCCAATCACAGTGCGCCTTTGCTGGGTGCGTTGTGGACATTGTAGGCACCCCGGAACCCTGGTGGAACGCGGCGGGACTTGTGGGACTCGAACCTGGGTGTGATTTTGGACCAAATTCGGGACTTTTGCCCACTTTCCCAACTTTTCTTCCCAATCACAGTGCGCCTTTGCTGGGTGCGTCGTGGACATTGTAGGCACCCCGGAACCCTGGTGGAACGCGGCGGGACTTGTGGGACTCGAACCTGGGTGTGATTTTGGACCAAATTCGGGACTTTTGCCCACTTTCCCAACTTTTCTTCCCAATCACAGTGCGCCTTTGCTGGGTGCGTTGTGGACATTGTAGGCACCCCGGAACCCTGGTGGAACGCGGCGGGACTTGTGGGACTCGAACCTGGGTGTGATTTTGGACCAAATTCGGGACTTTTGCCCACTTTCCCAACTTTTCTTCCCAATCACAGTGCGCCTTTGCTGGGTGCGTTGTGGACATTGTAGGCACCCCGGAACCCTGGTGGAACGCGGCGGGACTTGTGGGACTCGAACCTGGGTGTGATTTTGGACCAAATTCGGGACTTTTGCCCACTTTCCCAACTTTTCTTCCCAATCACAGTGCGCCTTTGCTGGGTGCGTTGTGGACATTGTAGGCACCCCGGAACCCTGGTGGAACGCGGCGGGACTTGTGGGACTCGAACCTGGGTGTGATTTTGGACCAAATTCGGGACTTTTGCCCACTTTCCCAACTTTTCTTCCCAATCACAGTGCGCCTTTGCTGGGTGCGTTGTGGACATTGTAGGCACCCCGGAACCCTGGTGGAACGCGGCGGGACTTGCGGGACTCGAACCTGGGTGTGATTTTGGATAAAATTCGGGACTTTTGCCCACTTTCCCAACTTTTCTTCCCAATCACAGTGCACCTTTGCTGGGTAAGTTGTGGACATTGTAGGCACCCCGGAACCCTGGTGGAACGCGGCGGGACTTGTGGGACTCGAACCTGGGTGTGATTTTGGATCCAATTCGGGACTTTTGCCCACTTTCCCAACTTTTCTTCCCAATCACAGTGCGCCTTTGCTGGGTGCGTTGTGGACATTGTAGGCGCCCCGAGACACTGGTGGAACGCGGCGGGACTTGTGGGACTCGAACCTGGGTGTGATTTTGGACCAAATTCGGGACTTTTGCCCACTTTCCCAACTTTTCTTCCCAATCACAGTGCGCCTTTGCTGGGTGCGTCGTGGACATTGTAGGCACCCCGGAACCCTGGTGGAACGCGGCGGGACTTGTGGGACTCGAACCTGGGTGTGATTTTGGACCAAATTCGGGACTTTTGCCCACTTTCCCAACTTTTCTTCCCAATCACAGTGCGCCTTTGCTGGGTGCGTCGTGGACATTGTAGGCACCCCGGAACCCTGGTGGAACGCGGCGGGACTTGTGGGACTCGAACCTGGGTGTGATTTTGGACCAAATTCGGGACTTTTGCCCACTTTCCCAACTTTTCTTCCCAATCACAGTGCGCCTTTGCTGGGTGCGTTGTGGACATTGTAGGCACCCCGAGACACTGGTGGAACGCGGCGGGACTTGTGGGACTCGAACCTGGGTGTGCTTTTGGACCAAATTCGGGACTTTTGCCCACTTTCCCAACTTTTCTTCCCAATCACAGTGCGCCTTTGCTGGGTAAGTTGTGGACATTGTAGGCACCCCGGAACCCTGGTGGAACGCGGCGGGACTTGTGGGACTCGAACCTGGGTGTGATTTTGGACCAAATTCGGGACTTTTGCCCACTTTCCCAACTTTTCTTCCCAATCACAGTGCGCCTTTGCTGGGTGCGTTGTGGACATTGTAGGCACCCCGAGACACTGGTGGAACGCGGCGGGACTTGTGGGACTCGAACCTGGGTGTGATTTTGGACCAAATTCGGGACTTTTGCCCACTTTCCCAACTTTTCTTCCCAATCACAGTGCGCCTTTGCTGGGTAAGTTGTGGACATTGTAGGCACCCCGGAACCCTGGTGGAACGCGGCGGGACTTGTGGGACTCGAACCTGGGTGTGATTTTGGACCAAATTCGGGACTTTTGCCCACTTTCCCAACTTTTCTTCCCAATCACAGTGCGCCTTTGCTGGGTGCGTCTTAGGCATTGTAGGCACCCCGGAACCCTGGTGGAACGCGGCGGGACTTGTGGGACTCGAACCTGGGTGTGATTTTGGACCAAATTCGGGACTTTTGCCCACTTTCCCAACTTTTCTTCCCAATCACAGTGCGCCTTTGCTGGGTGCGTTGTGGACATTGTAGGCACCCCGAGACACTGGTGGAACGCGGCGGGACTTGTGGGACTCGAACCTGGGTGTGATTTTGGACCAAATTCGGGACTTTTGCCCACTTTCCCAACTTTTCTTCCCAATCACAGTGCGCCTTTGCTGGGTGCGTTGTGGACATTGTAGGCACCCCGGAACCCTGGTGGAACGCGGCGGGACTTGTGGGACTCGAACCTGGGTGTGATTTTGGACCAAATTCGGGACTTTTGCCCACTTTCCCAACTTTTCTTCCCAATCACAGTGCGCCTTTGCTGGGTGCGTTGTGGACATTGTAGGCACCCCGAGACACTGGTGGAACGCGGCGGGACTTGTGGGACTCGAACCTGGGTGTGATTTTGGACCAAATTCGGGACTTTTGCCCACTTTCCCAACTTTTCTTCCCAATCACAGTGCGCCTTTGCTGGGTGCGTCGTGGACATGTCAGGCACCCCGCAACCCTGGTGGAACGCGGCGGGACTTGTGGGACTCGAACCTGGGTGTGATTTTGGACCAAATTCGGGACTTTTGCCCACTTTCCCAACTTTTCTTCCCAATCACAGTGCGCCTTTGCTGGGTGCGTTGTGGACATGCCAGGCACCCCGAGACACTGGTGGAACGCGGCGGGACTTGTGGGACTCGAACCTGGGTGTGATTTTGGACCAAATTCGGGACTTTTGCCCACTTTCCCAACTTTTCTTCCCAATCACAGTGCGCCTTTGCTGGGTAAGTTGTGGACATGCCAGGCACCCCCGAGACACCGGTGGAACGCGGCGGGACTTGTGGGACTCGAACCTGGGTGTGATTTTGGACCAAATTCGGGACTTTTGCCCACTTTCCCAACTTTTCTTCCCAATCACAGTGCGCCTTTGCTGGGTGCGTCGTGGACATTGTAGGCACCCCGGAACCCTGGTGGAACGCGGCGGGACTTGTGGGACTCGAACCTGGGTGTGCTTTTGGATCAAATTCGGGACTTTTGCCCACTTTCCCAACTTTTCTTCCCAATCACAGTGCGCCTTTGCTGGGTGCGTTGTGGACATTGTAGGCACCCCGGAACCCTGGTGGAACGCGGCGGGACTTGTGGGACTCGAACCTGGGTGTGACTTTGGACCAAATTCGGGACTTTTGCCCACTTTCCCAACTTTTCTTCCCAATCACAGTGCGCCTTTGCTGGGTGCGTCGTGGACATTGTAGGCACCCCGAGACACTGGTGGAACGCGGCGGGACTTGTGGGACTCGAACCTGGGTGTGATTTTGGACCAAATTCGGGACTTTTGCCCACTTTCCCAACTTTTCTTCCCAATCACAGTGCGCCTTTGCTGGGTGCGTTGTGGACATTGTAGGCACCCCGAGACACTGGTGGAACGCGGCGGGACTTGTGGGACTCGAACCTGGGTGTGATTTTGGACCAAATTCGGGACTTTTGCCCACTTTCCCAACTTTTCTTCCCAATCACAGTGCGCCTTTGCTGGGTAAGTTGTGGACATTGTAGGCACCCCGAGACACTGGTGGAACGCGGCGGGACTAAGTTCCAAGAGGGCGTTTTTGCCCCCCCTCCAAACTCCCTCTCTTTGTTTATAGTGCATATTTTCTGCTGGATCTACTCTCTATTTACTCCAAGGAAAAAAACTAGCCGGTCGCGGCAAATTTTTACAATCGGTCGCCAAACTACGGCACGAGGGCCGAACGCGGTACGCCGGCGTCCAAGATACGGCCCGGGGATTTTTTTGATTTTTTGGGCTTTTTTTGATTTTTTTGGACATGTTGGGCATCCCAGGACTCGGGTGCGACTGCAGGACGTGTCGGGCTCTAACCTGGGTGTGGTTTTTGGTCATTTTTCCGGACTTTTGCCCACTTTTCCAACTTTTCTTCCCCACTCACAGTGCGCCTTTGCTGGGTAAGTTGTGGACATGCCAGGCACCCCCGGAACCCTGGTGGAACGCGGCGGGACTTGTGGGACTCGAACCTGGGTGTGATTTTGGACCACATTCGGGACTTTTGCCCACTTTCCCAACTTTTCTTCCCAATCACAGTGCGCCTTTGCTGGGTAAGTTGTGGACATTGTAGGCACCCCGGAACCCTGGTGGAACGCGGCGGGACTTGTGGGACTCGAACCTGGGTGTGATTTTGGACCAAATTCGGGACTTTTGCCCACTTTCCCAACTTTTCTCCCCACTCACAGTGCGCCTTTGCTGGGTAAGTTGTGGACATTGTAGGCACCCCGGAACCCTGGTGGAACGCGGCGGGACTTGTGGGACTCGAACCTGGGTGTGATTTTGGATAAAATTCGGGACTTTTGCCCACTTTCCCAACTTTTCTTCCCAATCACAGTGCACCTTTGCTGGGTGCGTTGTGGACATTGTAGGCACCCCGAGACACTGGTGGAACGCGGCGGGACTTGTGGGACTGGAACCTGGGTGTGATTTTGGACCAAATTCGGGACTTTTGCCCACTTTCCCAACTTTTCTTCCCAATCACAGTGCGCCTTTGCTGGGTGCGTTGTGGACATTGTAGGCACCCCGAGACACTGGTGGAACGCGGCGGGACTTGTGGGACTCGAACCTGGGTGTGATTTTGGACCAAATTCGGGACTTTTGCCCACTTTCCCAACTTTTCTTCCCAATCACAGTGCGCCTTTGCTGGGTGCGTTGTGGACATTGTAGGCACCCCGGAACCCTGGTGGAACGCGGCGGGACTTGTGGGACTCGAACCTGGGTGTGATTTTGGACCAAATTCGGGACTTTTGCCCACTTTCCCAACTTTTCTTCCCAATCACAGTGCGCCTTTGCTGGGTGCGTCGTGGACATTGTAGGCACCCCGGAACCCTGGTGGAACGCGGCGGGACTTGTGGGACTCGAACCTGGGTGTGATTTTGGACCGAATTCGGGACTTTTGCCCACTTTCCCAACTTTTCTTCCCAATCACAGTGCGCCTTTGCTGGGTGCGTTGTGGACATTGTAGGCACCCCGGCACTCTGATGGAACGCGGCGGGACTTGCGGGACTCGAACCTGGGTGTGATTTTGGACCAAATTCGGGACTTTTCTTGTGGGACTCGAACCTGGGTGTGATTTTGGACCAAATTCGGGACTTTTGCCCACTTTCCCAACTTTTCTTCCCAATCACAGTGCGCCTTTGCTGGGTGCGTTGTGGACATTGTAGGCACCCCGGAACCCTGGTGGAACGCGGCGGGACTTGTGGGACTCGAACCTGGGTGTGATTTTGGACCAAATTCGGGACTTTTGCCCACTTTCCCAACTTTTCTCCCCACTCACAGTGCGCCTTTGCTGGGTAAGTTGTGGACATTGTAGGCACCCCGGAACCCTGGTGGAACGCGGCGGGACTTGTGGGACTCGAACCTGGGTGTGATTTTGGATAAAATTCGGGACTTTTGCCCACTTTCCCAACTTTTCTTCCCAATCACAGTGCACCTTTGCTGGGTGCGTTGTGGACATTGTAGGCACCCCGAGACACTGGTGGAACGCGGCGGGACTTGTGGGACTGGAACCTGGGTGTGATTTTGGACCAAATTCGGGACTTTTGCCCACTTTCCCAACTTTTCTTCCCAATCACAGTGCGCCTTTGCTGGGTGCGTTGTGGACATTGTAGGCACCCCGAGACACTGGTGGAACGCGGCGGGACTTGTGGGACTCGAACCTGGGTGTGATTTTGGACCAAATTCGGGACTTTTGCCCACTTTCCCAACTTTTCTTCCCAATCACAGTGCGCCTTTGCTGGGTGCGTTGTGGACATTGTAGGCACCCCGGAACCCTGGTGGAACGCGGCGGGACTTGTGGGACTCGAACCTGGGTGTGATTTTGGACCAAATTCGGGACTTTTGCCCACTTTCCCAACTTTTCTTCCCAATCACAGTGCGCCTTTGCTGGGTGCGTCGTGGACATTGTAGGCACCCCGGAACCCTGGTGGAACGCGGCGGGACTTGTGGGACTCGAACCTGGGTGTGATTTTGGACCGAATTCGGGACTTTTGCCCACTTTCCCAACTTTTCTTCCCAATCACAGTGCGCCTTTGCTGGGTGCGTTGTGGACATTGTAGGCACCCCGGCACTCTGATGGAACGCGGCGGGACTTGCGGGACTCGAACCTGGGTGTGATTTTGGACCAAATTCGGGACTTTTCTTGTGGGACTCGAACCTGGGTGTGATTTTGGACCAAATTCGGGACTTTTGCCCACTTTCCCAACTTTTCTTCCCAATCACAGTGCGCCTTTGCTGGGTGCGTTGTGGACATTGTAGGCACCCCGGAACCCTGGTGGAACGCGGCGGGACTTGTGGGACTCGAACCTGGGTGTGATTTTGGACCAAATTCGGGACTTTTGCCCACTTTCCCAACTTTTCTTCCCAATCACAGTGCGCCTTTGCTGGGTGCGTCGTGGACATGTCAGGCACCCCGGAACCCTGGTGGAACGCGGCGGGACTTGTGGGACTCGAACCTGGGTGTGATTTTGGACCACATTCGGGACTTTTGCCCACTTTCCCAACTTTTCTTCCCAATCACAGTGCGCCTTTGCTGGGTAAGTTGTGGACATTGTAGGCACCCCGGAACCCTGGTGGAACGCGGCGGGACTTGTGGGACTCGAACCTGGGTGTGATTTTGGACCAAATTCGGGACTTTTGCCCACTTTCCCAACTTTTCTCCCCACTCACAGTGCGCCTTTGCTGGGTGCGTTGTGGACATTGTAGGCACCCCGGAACCCTGGTGGAACGCGGCGGGACTTGTGGGACTCGAACCTGGGTGTGATTTTGGACCAAATTCGGGACTTTTGCCCACTTTCCCAACTTTTCTTCCCAATCACAGTGCACCTTTGCTGGGTAAGTTGTGGACATTGTAGGCACCCCGGAACCCTGGTGGAACGCGGCGGGACTTGTGGGACTCGAACCTGGGTGTGATTTTGGACCAAATTCGGGACTTTTGCCCACTTTCCCAACTTTTCTTCCCAATCACAGTGCGCCTTTGCTGGGTGCGTCGTGGACATGTCAGGCACCCTGGAACCCTGGTGGAACGCGGCGGGACTTGTGGGACTCGAACCTGGGTGTGATTTTGGACCAAATTCGGGACTTTTGCCCACTTTCCCAACTTTTCTTCCCAATCACAGTGCGCCTTTGCTGGGTGCGTCGTGGACATTGTAGGCACCCCGGAACCCTGGTGGAACGCGGCGGGACTTGTGGGACTCGAACCTGGGTGTGATTTTGGACCAAATTCGGGACTTTTGCCCACTTTCCCAACTTTTCTTGCCCACTCACAGTGCGCCTTTGCTGGGTGCGTTGTGGACATTGTAGGCACCCCGGAACCCTGGTGGAACGCGGCGGGACTTGTGGGACTCGAACCTGGGTGTGATTTTGGACCAAATTCGGGACTTTTGCCCACTTTCCCAACTTTTCTCCCCAATCACAGTGCGCCTGGATTTTTGATCATTTCGTGGACTTTTGCTATGCATGCCTTCTCCCCGCTAGTTTGATGTGTGCTGCTGCAAAAGTTCCAAGAGGGCGTTTTTGCCCCCCTCCAAACTCCCTCTCTTTGTTTATAGTGCATATTTTCTGCTGGATCTACTCTCTATTTACTCCAAGGAAAAAAACTAGCCGGTCGCGGCAAATTTTTACAATCGGTCGCCAAACTACGGCACGAGGGCCGAACGCGGTACGCCGGCGTCCAAGATACGGCCCGGGGATTTTTTTGATTTTTTGGGCTTTTTTTGATTTTTTTGGACATGTTGGGCATCCCAGGACTCGGGTGCGACTGCAGGACGTGTGGGGCTCTAACCTGGGTGTGGTTTTTGGTCATTTTTCCGGACTTTTGCCCACTTTTCCAAATTTTCTTCCCAATCACAGTGCGCCTTTGCTGGGTGCGTTTTGGGCATGTGGGGGGCACCTCGGACTCGGGTGGGACGCGGCGGGACTTGTGGCACTCGTACCTGGGTGTGATTTTTGATCATTTTGTGGACTTTTCCCCAGACACTCTCCACTTGTCTACCCCACTTCCCCTGTGACTTTGCTGGGGGGGCGTTTCCCCGCTGTCCTTTGTAGTGTAAGGGTTACTTTTCTTTTTTTTCTGTCTGAAAATAGGGCCCCAAAAGGCCTCACACTCCCCGGGAAGACCTGATGGACGCCTCGGCGTCACTGAAACAGGCCAATCTGTCTGAAAATATGGCCCACGAAAGGCCTCACATTCCCCGGGAAGACCTGACGGACGCCCCGGCGTCACCGAAATACGGCAAACTGTCTGAAAATAGGGGCTCCAAGTGTTCCCCACTATTTCTGGCCCACAAAAGGCCTCTCATTCCCCGGGAACACCTGTAGGACTCCCCGGCGTCAAGGAAATACGCCAAACCGTCTGAAAATAGGGGCCCAAAAGAACTGGAAATAATGTGTTTAATTTGGGGGGTGATGTCTATAATTATGGGGGTGCATTGGAGGCGGGAGTCCACTGGAGGGCTCCACACCGTCTGAATATAGGGCCCCAAAAGGCCTGGAATTAATGTATTTAATTTGGGGGGTGCATTTGCAGCGGGAGTCCACCGGAGGGCTCCAATTCCCCACTCTTTTGTTGACCTATGTATGGCCCCAAAAGGCCTCTCATTCCCCGGGGAGACCTGAAGGACCCCCCCGGCGTCACCGAAATAAGCCAAACTGTCTGAAAATAGGGGCTCCAAGGGTTCCCCACTCTTTCTGGCCCACAAAAGGCCTCTCATTCCCCGGGAACACCTGTAGGACTCCCCGGCGTCAAGGAAATACGCCAAACTGTCTGAAAATAGGGCCCCAAAAGAACTGGAAATGATGCCTTTAATTTGGGGGGTGATGTCTTTAATTTGGGGGGTGCATTGGAGGCGGGAGTCCACTGGAGGGCTCCACACCGTCTGAATATAGGGCCCCAAAAGGCCTGGAATTAATGTCTTTAATTTGGGGGGTGCATTTGCAGCGGGAGTCCACCGGAGGGCTCCATTTCCCCACTCTTTTGTTGACATATGGCCACAAAAGGCCTCTCATTCCCCGGGAAGACCTGATGGACGCCCCGGCGTCACCGAAATAAGCCAAACTGTCTGAAAATAGGGGCTCCAAGGGTTCCCCACTCTTTCTGGCCCACAAAAGGCCTCTCATTCCCCGGGAACACCTGTAGGACTCCCCGGCGTCAAGGAAATCCGCCAAACTGTCTGAAAATAGGGCCCCAAAAGAACTGGAAATGATGCCTTTAATTTGGGGGGTGATGTCTTTAATTTGGGGGGTGCGTTGGAGGCGGGAGTCCACTGGAGGGCTACACACCGTCTGAATATAGGGCCCCAAAAGGCCTGGAATTAATGTATTTAATTTGGGGGGTGCATTTGCAGCGGGAGTCCACCGGAGGGCTCCATTTCCCCACTCTTTTGTTGACATATGGCCACAAAAGGCCTCTCATTCCCCGGGAAGACCTGATGGACGCCCCGGCGTCACCGAAATAAGCCAAACTGTCTGAAAATAGGGGCTCCAAGGGTCCCCCACTCTTTCTGGCCCACAAAAGGCCTCTCATTCCCCGGGAACACCAAAAGAACTGGAAATAATGTGTTTAATTCAGGGTGCATTTGCAGCGAGTGTCCACCAGAGGGCTCCAATTCCCCAGCTATAGTCCTGGTACTCTAAAATGATGGCACTTAGTCAAATTTCCGCCTTTTTTTGATGACTTCCAACTAGGAGAGGGACTAATTTTGAGTTCCGGACCCGGGTGGAGAACCATAGCAGGTCGGCCTTCTTAAAGGGAAATGCTCCTAGGCACTTAGTCAAATTTACGCCTTTTTTTTGGACTTCCAGCGAGGAGAGGGACTAATTTTGCTTTCCGTACCCGGGTGGAGAACCATAGCAGGTCAGCCTTCTTAAAGGGACATCCTCCTAGGCACTTAGTCAAATTTCCGCCTTTTTTTTGGACTTCCAGCGAGGAGAGGGACTAATTTTGCTTTCCGCACCCGGGTGGAGAACCATAGCAGGTCAGCCTTCTTAAAGGGACATCCTCCTAGGCACTTAGTCAAATTTACACCTTTTTTTTGGACTTCCAGCGAGGAGAGGGACTAATTTTGCTTTCCGTACCCGGGTGGAAAACCATAGCAGGTCAGCCTTCTTAAAGGGACATCCTCCTAGGCACTTAGTCAAATTTACGCCTTTTTTTTGGACTTCCAGCGAGGAGAGGGACTAATTTTGCTTTCCGTACCCGGGTGGAGAACCATAGCAGGTCAGCCTTCTTAAAGGGACATCCTCCTAGGCACTTAGTCAAATTTACGCCTTTTTTTTGGACTTCCAGCGAGGAGAGGGACTAATTTTGCTTTCCGTACCCGGGTGGAGAACCATAGCAGGTCAGCCTTCTTAAAGGGACATCCTCCTAGGCACTTAGTCAAATTTACGCCTTTTTTTTGGACTTCCAGCGAGGAGAGGGACAATTTTGCTTTCCTGACCCAGGTGGAGAACCATAGCAGGTCGGCCTTCTTAAAGGGAAATGCTCCTAGACACTTAGTCAAATTCACGCCTTTTTTTTGGACTTCCAGCGAGGAGAGGGACAATTTTGCGTTCCTGACCCAGGTGGAGAACCATAGCAGGTCGGCCTTCTTAAAGGGACATCCTCCTAGGCACTTAGTCAAATTTACGACATTTTTTTTTGGACTTCCAGCGAGGAGAGGGACTAATTTTGCTTTCCGGACCCAGGTGGAGAACCATAGCAGGTCGGCCTTCTTAAAGGGACATCCTCCTAGGCACTTAGTCAAATTTACGCCTTTTTTTTGGACTTCCAGCGAGGAGAGGGACTAATTTTGCTTTCCGTACCCGGGTGGAGAACCATAGCACGTCGGCCTTCTTTAAGGGACATCCTCCTAGGCACTTAGTCAAATTTACGCCTTTTTTTTGGACTTCCAGCGAGGAGAGGGACAATTTTGCTTTCCTGACCCAGGTGGAGAACCATAGCACGTCGGCCTTCTTAAAGGGAAATGCTCCTAGGCACTTAGTCAAATTTACGCCTTTTTTTTGGACTTCCAGCGAGGAGAGGGACTAATTTTGCTTTCCGTACCCGGGTGGAGAACCATAGCACGTCGGCCTTCTTAAAGGGAAATGCTCCTAGGCACTTAGTCAAATTCACGCCTTTTTTTTGGACTTCCAGCGAGGAGAGGGACAATTTGGCGTTCCTGACCCAGGTGGAGAACCATAGCAGGTCGGCCTTCTTAAAGGGAAATGCTCCTAGACACTTAGTCAAATTTACACCTTTTTTTTTTGGACTTCCAGCGAGGAGAGGGACAATTTTGCTTTCCTGACCCAGGTGGAGAACCATAGCACGTCGGCCTTCTTAAAGGGACATCCTCCTAGGCACTTAGTCAAATTCACGCCTTTTTTTTGGACTTCCAGCGAGGAGAGGGACAATTTGGCGTTCCTGACCCAGGTGGAGAACCATAGCAGGTCGGCCTTCTTAAAGGGAAATGCTCCTAGGCACTTAGTCAAATTTACACCTTTTTTTTTGGACTTCCAGCGAGGAGAGGGACTAATTTGGCGTTCCGTACCCAGGTAGAGAACCAAGGCACGTCGGCCTTCTTAAGGGGACATCCTCCTAGACACTTAGTCAAATTCACGCCTTTTTTTTTGGACTTCCAGCTAGGAGAGGGACTAATTTTGCTTTCCGTACCCGGGTGGAGAACCATAGCAGGTCAGCCTTCTTAAAGGGACATCCTCCTAGGCACTTAGTCAAATTTCCGCCTTTTTTTTGGACTTCCAGCGAGGAGAGGGACTAATTTTGCTTTCCGCACCCGGGTGGAGAACCATAGCAGGTCAGCCTTCTTAAAGGGACATCCTCCTAGGCACTTAGTCAAATTTACGCCTTTTTTTTGGACTTCCAGCGAGGAGAGGGACTAATTTTGCTTTCCGTACCCGGGTGGAGAACCATAGCACGTCGGCCTTCTTAAAGGGAAATGCTCCTAGGCACTTAGTCAAATTTACGCCTTTTTTTTGGACTTCCAGCGAGGAGAGGGACTAATTTTGCTTTCCGTACCCGGGTGGAGAACCATAGCACGTCGGCCTTCTTAAAGGGAAATGCTCCTAGGCACTTAGTCAAATTCACGCCTTTTTTTTGGACTTCCAGCGAGGAGAGGGACAATTTGGCGTTCCTGACCCAGGTGGAGAACCATAGCAGGTCGGCCTTCTTAAAGGGAAATGCTCCTAGACACTTAGTCAAATTTACACCTTTTTTTTTTGGACTTCCAGCGAGGAGAGGGACAATTTTGCTTTCCTGACCCAGGTGGCGAACCATAGCACGTCGGCCTTCTTAAAGGGACATCCTCCTAGGCACTTAGTCAAATTCACGCCTTTTTTTTGGACTTCCAGCGAGGAGAGGGACAATTTTGCGTTCCTGACCCAGGTGGAGGACCATAGCACGTCGGCCTTCTTAAAGGGACATCCTCCTAGGCACTTAGTCAAATTCACGCCTTTTTTTTGGACTTCCAGCGAGGAGAGGGACTAATTTTGCTTTCCGGACCCAGGTGGAGAACCATAGCAGGCCGGCCTTCTTAAAGGGAAATGCTCCTAGACACTTAGTCAAATTCACGCCTTTTTTTTGGACTTCCAGCGAGGAGAGGGACTAATATGGCGTCCCGTACCCAGGTAGAGAACCAAGGCACGTCGGCCTTCTTAAGGGGACATCCTCCTAGACACTTAGTCAAATTCACGCCTTTTTTTTTGGACTTCCAGCTAGGAGAGGGACTAATTTTGCGTTCCAGACCCAGGTGGAGAACCATAGCAGGTCGGCCTTCTTAAAGGGACATGCCCCTAGACACTTAGTCAAATTTACGCCTGAAAATAGGGCCCCAAAAGAACTGGAAATAATGTATTTAATTCAGGGTGCATTTGCGGCGAGTGTCCACCAGAGGGCTCCAATTCCCCCACTATAGTCCTGGTACTCTAAAATGATGGCACTTAGTCAAATTTCCGCCTTTTTTTTGGACTTCCAGCTAGGAGAGGGACTAATTTGGCGTTCTGTACCCAGGTGGAGAACCAAGGGACGTCGGCCTTCTTAAGGGGACATCCTCCTAGGCACTTAGTCAAATTTACGCCTTTTTTTTGGACTTCCAGCGAGGAGAGGGACAATTTTGCTTTCCTGACCCAGGTGGAGAACCATAGCACGTCGGCCTTCTTTAAGGGACATCCTCCTAGGCACTTAGTCAAATTTACGCCTTTTTTATGGACTTCCAGCGAGGAGAGGGACTAATTTTGCTTTCCGCACCCGGGTGGAGAACCATAGCAGGTCAGCCTTCTTAAAGGGACATCCTCCTAGGCACTTAGTCAAATTCACGCCTTTTTTTTGGACTTCCAGCGAGGAGAGGGACTAATTTTGCTTTCCGCACCCGGGTGGAGAACCATAGCAGGTCAGCCTTCTTAAAGGGACATCCTCCTAGGCACTTAGTCAAATTTACGCCTTTTTTTTGGACTTCCAGCGAGGAGAGGGACTAATTTTGCTTTCCGTACCCGGGTGGAGAACCATAGCACGTCGGCCTTCTTAAAGGGAAATGCTCCTAGGCACTTAGTCAAATTCACGCCTTTTTTTGGACTTCCAGCGAGGAGAGGGACAATTTGGCGTTCCTGACCCAGGTGGAGAACCATAGCAGGTCGGCCTTCTTAAAGGGAAATGCTCCTAGACACTTAGTCAAATTTACACCTTTTTTTTTTGGACTTCCAGCGAGGAGAGGGACAATTTTGCTTTCCTGACCCAGGTGGAGAACCATAGCACGTCGGCCTTCTTAAAGGGAAATGCTCCTAGACACTTAGTCAAATTTACACCTTTTTTTTTTGGACTTCCAGCGAGGAGAGGGACAATTTTGCTTTCCTGACCCAGGTGGAGAACCATAGCACGTCGGCCTTCTTAAAGGGACATCCTCCTAGGCACTTAGTCAAATTCACGCCTTTTTTTTGGACTTCCAGCGAGGAGAGGGACTAATTTTGCTTTCCGCACCCGGGTGGAGAACCATAGCAGGTCAGCCTTCTTAAAGGGACATCCTCCTAGGCACTTAGTCAAATTTACGCCTTTTTTTTGGACTTCCAGCGAGGAGAGGGACTAATTTTGCTTTCCGTACCCGGGTGGAGAACCATAGCACGTCGGCCTTCTTAAAGGGAAATGCTCCTAGGCACTTAGTCAAATTCACGCCTTTTTTTGGACTTCCAGCGAGGAGAGGGACAATTTGGCGTTCCTGACCCAGGTGGAGAACCATAGCAGGTCGGCCTTCTTAAAGGGAAATGCTCCTAGACACTTAGTCAAATTTACACCTTTTTTTTTTGGACTTCCAGCGAGGAGAGGGACAATTTTGCTTTCCTGACCCAGGTGGAGAACCATAGCACGTCGGCCTTCTTAAAGGGAAATGCTCCTAGACACTTAGTCAAATTTACACCTTTTTTTTTTGGACTTCCAGCGAGGAGAGGGACAATTTTGCTTTCCTGACCCAGGTGGAGAACCATAGCACGTCGGCCTTCTTAAAGGGACATCCTCCTAGGCACTTAGTCAAATTCACGCCTTTTTTTTGGACTTCCAGCGAGGAGAGGGACAATTTTGCTTTCCGTACCCGGGTGGAGAACCATAGCACGTCGGCCTTCTTAAAGGGAAATGCTCCTAGACACTTAGTCAAATTTACCAAACTTTTCTATAGAGCCCTGGTACTCTAAAATGATGACACATAGACAAAAAACCAAACTTTTCTATAGAGGCCTGGTACTCTAAAATGATGACACATAGACAAAAAACCAAACTTTTCTATAGAGGCCTGGTACTCTAAAATAATGACACTTAGTCAAATTTCCGCCTTTTTTTGATGACTTCCAACTAGGAGAGGGACTCATTTTGAGTTCCGGACCCGGGTGGAGAACCATAGCACGTCGGCCTTCTTAAAGGGACATCCTCCTAGGCACTTAGTCAAATTTACGCCTTTTTTTTGGACTTCCAGCGAGGAGAGGGACTAATTTGGCGTTCCGTACCCAGGTGGAGAACCATAGCACGTCGGCCTTCTTAAGGTGACATCCTCCTAGGCACTTAGTCAAATTCACGCCTTTTTTTTGGACTTCCAGCGAGGAG
>NW_027316586.1:242500-255000 GCF_033978685.3 Nerophis lumbriciformis | reverse complement strand
AAAGTTGAAAATGTGTCCGGGACAGCGCCCCCTAGGCGGACACACGCTCCGGACAGAGCCCCTGTCGCTCAAGCCCTGGAAGTCCTAAGTACCTGGGTGGAATCAGTTCCAGGATTTCATCCATGCGGGAAAAGTTGAAAATGTGTCCGAGACAGCGCCCCCTAGGCGGACACACGCTCCGGACAGAGCCCCTGTCGCTCAAGCCCTGGAAGCCCTAAGTACCTGGGTGGAATCAGTTCCAGGATTTCATTCATGCGGGAAAAGTTGAAAATGTGTCCGAGACAGCGCCACCTAGGCGGACACACGCTCCGGACAGAGCCCCTGTCGCTCAAGCCCTGGAAGCCCTAAGTACCTGGGTGGAATCAGTTCCAGGATTCCATTCATGCGGGAAAAGTTGAAAATGTGTCCGAGACAGCGCCACCTAGGCGGACACACGCTCCGGACAGAGCCCCTGTCGCTCAAGCCCTGGAAGCCCTAAGTACCTGGGTGGAATCAGTTCCAGGATTTCATCCATGCGGGAAAAGTTGAAAATGTGTCCGAGACAGCGCCCCCTAGGCGGACACACGCTCCGGACAGAGCCCCTGTCGCTCAAGCCCTGGAAGCCCTAAGTACCTGGGTGGAATCAGTTCCAGGATTTCATCCATGCGGGAAAAGTTGAAAATGTGTCCGGGACAGCGCCCCCTAGGCGGACACACGCTCCGGACAGAGCCCCTGTCGCTCAAGCCCTGGAAGTCCTAAGTACCTGGGTGGAATCAGTTCCAGGATTTCATTCATGCGGGAAAAGTTGAAAATGTGTCCGAAACAGCGCCCCTTAGGCGGACACAGGTGTCTGCATGAGCCCCTGTCGCTCAGAAGCTGGAAGATCAGTTTGAAAAAGGACCGGGGTAAAGAGGGGGGAAGCACCATATATGTGTCCGGGAAGGCGCCCCTCGGGCGGACACAGGTGTCTGCATGAGCCCCTGTCGCTCAGATGCTGGAAGATCAGTTTGAAAAAGGACCGGGGTAAAGAGGGGGGAAGCACCATATATGTGTCCGGGAAGGCGCCCCTCGGGCGGACACAGGTGTCTGCATGAGCCCCTGTCGCTCAGATGCTGGAAGATCAGTTTGAAAAAGGACCGGGGTAAAGAGGGGGGAAGCACCATATATGTGTCCGGGAAGGCGCCCCTCGGGCGGACACAGGTGTCTGCATGAGCCCCTGTCGCTCAGATGCTGGAAGATCAGTTTGAAAAAGGACCGGGGTAAAGAGGGGGGAAGCACCATATATGTGTCCGGGAAGGCGCCCCTCGGGCGGACACAGGTGTCTGCATGAGCCCCTGTCGCTCAGATGCTGGAAGATCAGTTTGAAAAAAGAACCAGAGGATAGAGGGGAAAAACACCATATTTGTGTCCGAAAATAGCTCACTTTGACTCGGACGCGTTCCCTGTGATTTCAGCCTGTCAGACATGGTGCACATAGTAACGAGATGGAGGTGTTTTGGTCGACCAGGTAAAAAACGAAAAATCGAGAGAAGGTAAAAAGTAGGTGAAAAATTAAGCCTCTCTCGTTAAGGTACTTAGAAAAAATCCCAAAAAAAAAATGAACTCCCATTGAAATGAATGGGGAAAAATTTTTTTCTCGTTTTTTTTCTAAGTACAACAACGAGAGAAGGTAAAAAATGGTTTTTTTTAGCCTCTCTCGTTAAGGTACTTAGAAAAAAACCCAGATTTTTTTTTTTCTCGTTTTTTTTCTAAGTACAACAACGAGAGAAGGTAAAAACAGGTGCTTTTTAGCCTCTCTCGTTAAGGTACTTGGAAAAAATCCGAGACATGTTTGGTCTTCCCCACTGACAGTGCGCCTTTGCTGGGTAAGTTGTGGACGTGCCAGGCACCCCCGGGACACCGGTGGAACGCGGCCGGACTCGTGGTACTCCAACCCGGGCATAATTTTGGATATTTTCCGGTCCTTTTTTTCCCCACTTTCCCAACTTTTCTTCTGAATCACAGTGCGCCTTTGCTGGGTAAGTTGTGGACATGGCAGGCACCCCCGGGACACCGGTGGAACGCGGCCGGACTCGTGGTACTCCAACCCGGGCATAATTTTGGATCAAATTCGGGACTTTTGCCCACTTTCCCAACTTTTCTTCCCAATCACAGTGCGCCTTTGCTGGGTAAGTTGTGGACATGCCAGGCACCCCCGGGACACCGGTGGAACGCGGCCGGACTCGTGGTACTCCAACCCGGGCATAATTTTGGATCAAATTCGGGACTTTTGCCCACTTTCCCAACTTTTCTTCTGAATCACAGTGCGCCTTTGCTGGGTAAGTTGTGGACATGGCAGGCACCCCCGGGACACCGGTGGAACGCGGCCGGACTCGTGGTACTCCAACCCGGGCATAATTTTGGATCAAATTCGGGACTTTTGCCCACTTTCCCAACTTTTCTTCCCAATCACAGTGCGCCTTTGCTGGGTAAGTTGTGGACATGGCAGGCACCCCCGGGACACCGGTGGAACGCGGCCGGACTCGTGGTACTCCAACCCGGGCATAATTTTGGATCAAATTCGGGACTTTTGCCCACTTTCCCAACTTTTCTTCCCAATCACAGTGCGCCTTTGCTGGGTGCGTTGTGGACATGCCAGGCACCCCCGGGACACCGGTGGAACGCGGCCGGACTCGTGGTACTCCAACCCGGGCATAATTTTGGATCAAATTCGGGACTTTTGCCCACTTTCCCAACTTTTCTTCCCAATCACAGTGCGCCTTTGCTGGGTAAGTTGTGGACATGCCAGGCACCCCCGGGACACCGGTGGAACGCGGCCGGACTCGTGGTACTCCAACCCGGGCATAATTTTGGATCAAATTCGGGACTTTTGCCCACTTTCCCAACTTTTCTTCCCAATCACAGTGCGCCTTTGCTGGGTGCGTCGTGGACATTGTAGGCACCCCGGAACCCTGGTGGAACGCGGCGGGACTTGTGGGACTCGAACCTGGGTGTGATTTTGGACCAAATTCGGGACTTTTGCCCACTTTCCCAACTTTTCTTCCCAATCACAGTGCGCCTTTGCTGGGTAAGTTGTGGACATTGTAGGCACCCCGAGACACTGGTGGAACGCGGCGGGACTTGTGGGACTCGAACCTGGGTGTGATTTTGGACCAAATTCGGGACTTTTGCCCACTTTCCCAACTTTTCTTCCCAATCACAGTGCGCCTTTGCTGGGTGCGTCGTGGACATGTCAGGCACCCCGGAACCCTGGTGGAACGCGGCGGGACTTGTGGGACTCGAACCTGGGTGTGATTTTGGACCAAATTCGGGACTTTTGCCCACTTTCCCAACTTTTCTTCCCAATCACAGTGCGCCTTTGCTGGGTGAATTGTGGACATTGTAGGCACCCCGGAACCCTGGTGGAACGCGGCGGGACTTGTGGGACTCGAACCTGGGTGTGATTTTGGACCAAATTCGGGACTTTTGCCCACTTTCCCAACTTTTCTTCCCAATCACAGTGCGCCTTTGCTGGGTGCGTTGTGGACATTGTAGGCACCCCGGAACCCTGGTGGAACGCGGCGGGACTTGTGGGACTCGAACCTGGGTGTGATTTTGGACCAAATTCGGGACTTTTGCCCACTTTCCCAACTTTTCTTGCCCACTCACAGTGCGCCTTTGCTGGGTGCGTTGTGGACATTGTAGGCACCCCGGAACCCTGGTGGAACGCGGCGGGACTTGTGGGACTCGAACCTGGGTGTGATTTTGGACCAAATTCGGGACTTTTGCCCACTTTCCCAACTTTTCTTCCCAATCACAGTGCACCTTTGCTGGGTAAGTTGTGGACATGCCAGGCACCCCCGGAACCCTGGTGGAACGCGGCGGGACTTGTGGGACTCGAACCTGGGTGTGATTTTGGACCAAATTCGGGACTTTTGCCCACTTTCCCAACTTTTCTTCCCATTCACAGTGCGCCTTTGCTGGGTAAGTTGAGGACATTGTAGGCACCCCGAGACACTGGTGGAACGCGGCGGGACTTGTGGGACTCGAACCTGGGTGTGATTTTGGACCAAATTCGGGACTTTTGCCCACTTTCCCAACTTTTCTTCCCAATCACAGTGCACCTTTGCTGGGTAAGTTGTGGACATGCCAGGCACCCCCGGAACCCTGGTGGAACGCGGCGGGACTTGTGGGACTCGAACCTGGGTGTGATTTTGGACCAAATTCGGGACTTTTGCCCACTTTCCCAACTTTTCTTCCCATTCACAGTGCGCCTTTGCTGGGTAAGTTGAGGACATTGTAGGCACCCCGAGACACTGGTGGAACGCGGCGGGACTTGTGGGACTCGAACCTGGGTGTGATTTTGGACCAAATTCGGGACTTTTGCCCACTTTCCCAACTTTTCTTCCCAATCACAGTGCACCTTTGCTGGGTAAGTTGTGGACATGCCAGGCACCCCCGGAACCCTGGTGGAACGCGGCGGGACTTGTGGGACTCGAACCTGGGTGTGATTTTGGACCAAATTCGGGACTTTTGCCCACTTTCCCAACTTTTCTTCCCATTCACAGTGCGCCTTTGCTGGGTAAGTTGAGGACATTGTAGGCACCCCGAGACACTGGTGGAACGCGGCGGGACTTGTGGGACTCGAACCTGGGTGTGATTTTGGACCAAATTCGGGACTTTTGCCCACTTTCCCAACTTTTCTTCCCAATCACAGTGCGCCTTTGCTGGGTAAGTTGTGGACATTGTAGGCACCCCGAGACACTGGTGGAACGCGGCGGGACTTGTGGGACTCGAACCTGGGTGTGATTTTGGACCAAATTCGGGACTTTTGCCCACTTTCCCAACTTTTCTTCCCAATCACAGTGCGCCTTTGCTGGGTAAGTCGTGGACATTGTAGGCACCCCGGAACCCTGGTGGAACGCGGCGGGCCTTGTGGGACTCGAACCTGGGTGTGATTTTGGACCAAATTCGGGACTTTTGCCCACTTTCCCAACTTTTCTTCCCAATCACAGTGCGCCTTTGCTGGGTGCGTTGTGGACATTGTAGGCACCCCGAGACACTGGTGGAACGCGGCGGGACTTGTGGGACTCGAACCTGGGTGTGATTTTGGACCAAATTCGGGACTTTTGCCCACTTTCCCAACTTTTCTTCCCAATCACAGTGCGCCTTTGCTGGGTGCGTTGTGGACATTGTAGGCACCCCGAGACACTGGTGGAACGCGGCGGGACTTGTGGGACTCGAACCTGGGTGTGATTTTGGACCAAATTCGGGACTTTTGCCCACTTTCCCAACTTTTCTTCCCAATCACAGTGCGCCTTTGCTGGGTAAGTCGTGGACATTGTAGGCACCCCGGAACCCTGGTGGAACGCGGCGGGACTTGTGGGACTCGAACCTGGGTGTGACTTTGGACCAAATTCGGGACTTTTGCCCACTTTCCCAACTTTTCTTCCCAATCACAGTGCGCCTTTGCTGGGTAAGTTGTGGACATTGTAGGCACCCCGGAACCCTGGTGGAACGCGGCGGGACTTGTGGGACTCGAACCTGGGTGTGACTTTGGACCAAATTCGGGACTTTTGCCCACTTTCCCAACTTTTCTTCCCAATCACAGTGCGCCTTTGCTGGGTGCGTCGTGGACATTGTAGGCACCCCGGAACCCTGGTGGAACGCGGCGGGACTTGTGGGACTCGAACCTGGGTGTGATTTTGGACCAAATTCGGGACTTTTGCCCACTTTCCCAACTTTTCTTCCCAATCACAGTGCGCCTTTGCTGGGTGCGTCGTGGACATTGTAGGCACCCCGGAACCCTGGTGGAACGCGGCGGGACTTGTGGGACTCGAACCTGGGTGTGATTTTGGACCAAATTCGGGACTTTTGCCCACTTTCCCAACTTTTCTTCCCAATCACAGTGCGCCTTTACTGGGTGCGTCGTGGACATTGTAGGCACCCCGGAACCCTGGTGGAACGCGGCGGGACTTGTGGGACTCGAACCTGGGTGTGATTTTGGACCAAATTCGGGACTTTTGCCCACTTTCCCAACTTTTCTTCCCAATCACAGTGCGCCTTTGCTGGGTGCGTCGTGGACATTGTAGGCACCCCGGAACCCTGGTGGAACGCGGCGGGACTTGTGGGACTCGAACCTGGGTGTGATTTTGGACCAAATTCGGGACTTTTGCCCACTTTCCCAACTTTTCTTCCCAATCACAGTGCGCCTTTGCTGGGTGCGTCGTGGACATTGTAGGCACCCCGGAACCCTGGTGGAACGCGGCGGGACTTGTGGGACTCGAACCTGGGTGTGATTTTGGACCAAATTCGGGACTTTTGCCCACTTTCCCAACTTTTCTTCCCAATCACAGTGCGCCTTTACTGGGTGCGTCGTGGACATTGTAGGCACCCCGGAACCCTGGTGGAACGCGGCGGGACTTGTGGGACTCGAACCTGGGTGTGATTTTGGACCAAATTCGGGACTTTTGCCCACTTTCCCAACTTTTCTTCCCAATCACAGTGCGCCTTTGCTGGGTGCGTCGTGGACATTGTAGGCACCCCGGAACCCTGGTGGAACGCGGCGGGACTTGTGGGACTCGAACCTGGGTGTGATTTTGGACCAAATTCGGGACTTTTGCCCACTTTCCCAACTTTTCTTCCCAATCACAGTGCGCCTTTGCTGGGTGCGTTGTGGACATTGTAGGCACCCCGGAACCCTGGTGGAACGCGGCGGGACTTGTGGGACTCGAACCTGGGTGTGATTTTGGACCAAATTCGGGACTTTTGCCCACTTTCCCAACTTTTCTTCCCAATCACAGTGCGCCTTTGCTGGGTGCGTTGTGGACATTGTAGGCACCCCGAGACACTGGTGGAACGCGGCGGGACTTGTGGGACTCGAACCTGGGTGTGATTTTGGACCAAATTCGGGACTTTTGCCCACTTTCACAACTTTTCTTCCCAATCACAGTGCGCCTTTGCTGGGTGCGTTGTGGACATTGTAGGCACCCCGAGACACTGGTGGAACGCGGCGGGACTTGTGGGACTCGAACCTGGGTGTGATTTTGGACCAAATTCGGGACTTTTGCCCACTTTCCCAACTTTTCTTCCCAATCACAGTGCGCCTTTGCTGGGTAAGTTGTGGACATTGTAGGCACCCCGAGACACTGGTGGAACGCGGCGGGACTTGTGGGACTCGAACCTGGGTGTGATTTTGGACCAAATTCGGGACTTTTGCCCACTTTCCCAACTTTTCTTCCCAATCACAGTGCGCCTTTGCTGGGTGCGTCGTGGACATTGTAGGCACCCCGAGACACTGGTGGAACGCGGCGGGACTTGTGGGACTCGAACCTGGGTGTGATGCCTTTGCTGGGTGCGTCGTGGACATTGTAGGCACCCCGGAACCCTGGTGGAACGCGGCGGGACTTGTGGGACTCGAACCTGGGTGTGATTTTTGATCATTTCGTGGACTTTTGGTATGCATGCCTTCTCCCCGCTAGTTTGATGTGTGCTGCTGCAAAAGTTCCAAGAGGGCGTTTTTGCCCCCCTCCAAACTCCCTCTCTTTGTTTATAGTGCATATTTTCTGCTGGATCTACTCTCTATTTACTCCAAGGAAAAAAACTAGCCGGTCGCGGCAAATTTTTACAATCGGTCGCCAAACTACGGCACGAGGGCCGAACGCGGTACGCCGGCGTCCAAGATACGGCCCGGGGATTTTTTTGATTTTTTGGGCTTTTTTTGATTTTTTTGGACATGTTGGGCATCCCAGGACTCGGGTGCGACTGCAGGACGTGTGGGGCTCTAACCTGGGTGTGGTTTTTGGTCATTTTCCGGACTTTTGCCCACTTTTCCAACTTTTCTTCCCAATCACAGTGCGCCTTTGCTGGGTGCGTCGTGGACATGTCAGGCACCCTGGAACCCTGGTGGAACGCGGCGGGACTTGTGGGACTCGAACCTGGGTATAATTTTGGATCAAATTCGGGACTTTTGCCCACTTTTCCAACTTTTCTTCCCCACTCACAGTGCGCCTTTGCTGGGTGCGTTTTGGGCATGTGGGGGGCACCTCGGACTCGGGTGGGACGCGGCGGGACTTGTGGCACTCGTACCTGTGTGTGATTTTTGATCATTTTGTGGACTTTTCCCCAGACACTCTCCACTTGTCTACCCCACTTCCCCTGTGACTTTGCTGGGGGGGCGTTTCCCCGCTGTCCTTTGTAGTGTAAGGGTTACTTTTCTTTTTTTTCTGTCTGAAAATAGGGCCCCAAAAGGCCTCACACTCCCCGGGAAGACCTGATGGACGCCTCGGCGTCACTGAAACAGGCCAATCTGTCTGAAAATATGGCCCACGAAAGGCCTCACATTCCCCGGGAAGACCTGACGGACGCCCCGGCGTCACCGAAATACGGCAAACTGTCTGAAAATAGGGGCTCCAAGTGTTCCCCACTCTTTCTGGCCCACAAAAGGCCTCTCATTCCCCGGGAACACCTGTAGGACTCCCCGGCGTCAAGGAAATACGCCAAACCGGCTGAAAATAGGGGCCCAAAAGAACTGGAAATAATGTGTTTAATTTGGGGGGTGATGTCGGTAATTATGGGGGTGCATTGGAGGCGGGAGTCCACTGGAGGGCTCCACACCGTCTGAATATAGGGCCCCAAAAGGCCTGGAATTAATGTATTTAATTTGGGGGGTGCATTTGCAGCGGGAGTCCACCGGAGGGCTCCATTTCCCCACTCTTTTGTTGACATATGGCCACAAAAGGCCTCTCATTCCCCGGGAAGACCTGATGGACGCCCCGGCGTCACCGAAATAAGCCAAACTGTCTGAAAATAGGGGCTCCAAGGGTTCCCCACTCTTTCTGGCCCACAAAAGGCCTCTCATTCCCCGGGAACACCTGTAGGACTCCCCGGCGTCAAGGAAATACGCCAAACCGGCTGAAAATAGGGGCCCAAAAGAACTGGAAATAATGTGTTTAATTTGGGGGGTGATGTCGGTAATTATGGGGGTGCATTGGAGGCGGGAGTCCACTGGAGGGCTCCACACCGTCTGAATATAGGGCCCCAAAAGGCCTGGAATTAATGTATTTAATTTGGGGGGTGCATTTGCAGCGGGAGTCCACCGGAGGGCTCCATTTCCCCACTCTTTTGTTGACATATGGCCACAAAAGGCCTCTCATTCCCCGGGAAGACCTGATGGACGCCCCGGCGTCACCGAAATAAGCCAAACTGTCTGAAAATAGGGGCTCCAAGGGTTCCCCACTCTTTCTGGCCCACAAAAGGCCTCTCATTCCCCGGGAACACCTGTAGGACTCCCCGGCGTCAAGGAAATCCGCCAAACTGTCTGAAAATAGGGCCCCAAAAGAACTGAAAATGATGCCTTTAATTTGGGGGGTGATGTCTTTAATTTGGGGGGTGCATTGGAGGCGGGAGTCCACTGGAGGGCTACACACCGTCTGAATATAGGGCCCCAAAAGGCCTGGAATTAATGTATTTAATTTGGGGGGTGCATTTGCAGCGGGAGTCCACCGGAGGGCTCCATTTCCCCACTCTTTTGTTGACATATGGCCACAAAAGGCCTCTCATTCCCCGGGAAGACCTGATGGACGCCCCGGCGTCACCGAAATAAGCCAAACTGTCTGAAAATAGGGGCTCCAAGGGTCCCCCACTCTTTCTGGCCCACAAAAGGCCTCTCATTCCCCGGGAACACCAAAAGAACTGGAAATAATGTGTTTAATTCAGGGTGCATTTGCAGCGAGTGTCCACCAGAGGGCTCCAATTCCCCAGCTATAGTCCTGGTACTCTAAAATGATGGCACTTAGTCAAATTTCCGCCTTTTTTTGATGACTTCCAACTAGGAGAGGGACTAATTTTGAGTTCCGGACCCGGGTGGAGAACCATAGCACGTCGGCCTTCTTAAAGGGAAATGCTCCTAGGCACTTAGTCAAATTCACGCCTTTTTTTTGGACTTCCAGCGAGGAGAGGGACTAATTTTGCTTTCCGTACCCGGGTGGAGAACCATAGCAGGTCAGCCTTCTTAAAGGGACATCCTCCTAGGCACTTAGTCAAATTTCCGCCTTTTTTTTGGACTTCCAGCGAGGAGAGGGACTAATTTTGCTTTCCGTACCCGGGTGGAGAACCATAGCAGGTCAGCCTTCTTAAAGGGACATCCTCCTAGGCACTTAGTCAAATTTCCGCCTTTTTTTTGGACTTCCAGCGAGGAGAGGGACTAATTTTGCTTTCCGTACCCGGGTGGAGAACCATAGCAGGTCAGCCTTCTTAAAGGGACATCCTCCTAGGCACTTAGTCAAATTTCCGCCTTTTTTTTGGACTTCCAGCGAGGAGAGGGACTAATTTTGCTTTCCGCACCCGGGTGGAGAACCATAGCAGGTCAGCCTTCTTAAAGGGACATCCTCCTAGGCACTTAGTCAAATTTACGCCTTTTTTTTGGACTTCCAGCGAGGAGAGGGACTAATTTTGCTTTCCGTACCCGGGTGGAGAACCATAGCACGTCGGCCTTCTTAAAGGGAAATGCTCCTAGGCACTTAGTCAAATTCACGCCTTTTTTTTGGACTTCCAGCGAGGAGAGGGACAATTTGGCGTTCCTGACCCAGGTGGAGAACCATAGCAGGTCGGCCTTCTTAAAGGGAAATGCTCCTAGACACTTAGTCAAATTTACACCTTTTTTTTTTGGACTTCCAGCGAGGAGAGGGACAATTTTGCTTTCCTGACCCAGGTGGAGAACCATAGCACGTCGGCCTTCTTAAAGGGACATCCTCCTAGGCACTTAGTCAAATTCACGCCTTTTTTTTGGACTTCCAGCGAGGAGAGGGACTAATTTGGCGTTCCGTACCCAGGTAGAGAACCAAGGCACGTCGGCCTTCTTAAGGGGACATCCTCCTAGACACTTAGTCAAATTCACGCATGCTCCTAGACACTTAGTCAAATTTACACCTTTTTTTTGGACTTCCAGCGAGGAGAGGGACAATTTTGCTTTCCTGACCCAGGTGAAGAACCATAGCACGTCGGCCTTCTTAAAGGGACATCCTCCTAGGCACTTAGTCAAATTCACGCCTTTTTTTTGGACTTCCAGCGAGGAGAGGGACAATTTTGCTTTCCTGACCCAGGTGGAGAACCATAGCACGTCGGCCTTCTTAAAGGGACATCCTCCTAGGCACTTAGTCAAATTCACGCCTTTTTTTTTGACTTCCAGCGAGGAGAGGGACTAATTTGGCGTTATGTACCCAGGTGGAGAACCATAGCAGGTCGGCCTTCTTAAAGGGAAATGCTCCTAGACACTTAGTCAAATTTACCAAACTTTTCTATATAGCCCTGGTACTCTAAAATGATGACACATAGACAAAAAACCAAACTTTTCTATAGAGGCCTGGTACTCTAAAATGATGGCACTTAGTCAAATTTCCGCCTTTTTTTTGGACTTCCAGCGAGGAGAGGGACTAATTTGCGTTCTGTACCCAGGTGGAGAACCATAGCAGGTCGGCCTTCTTAAAGGGAAATGCTCCTAGACACTTAGTCAAATTTACACCTTTTTTTTTGGACTTCCAGCGAGGAGAGGGACTAATTTGGCGTTCCAGACCCAGGTGGAGAACCATAGCACGTCGGCCTTCTTTAAGGGACATCCTCCTAGGCACTTAGTCAAATTTACGCCTTTTTTTTGGACTTCCAGCGAGGAGAGGGACAATTTTGCTTTCCTGACCCAGGTGGAGAACCATAGCACGTCGGCCTTCTTAAAGGGAAATGCTCCTAGGCACTTAGTCAAATTCACGCCTTTTTTTTGGACTTCCAGCGAGGAGAGGGACAATTTTGCTTTCCTGACCCAGGTGGAGAACCATAGCACGTCGGCCTTCTTAAAGGGAAATGCTCCTAGGCACTTAGTCAAATTCACGCCTTTTTTTTGGACTTCCAGCGAGGAGAGGGACTAATTTGGCGTTCCAGACCCAGGTGGAGAACCATAGCACGTCGGCCTTCTTAAAGGGACATCCTCCTAGGCACTTAGTCAAATTCACGCCTTTTTTTTGGACTTCCAGCGAGGAGAGGGACAATTTTGCTTTCCTGACCCAGGTGGAGAACCATAGCACGTCGGTTCACGCCTTTTTTTTGGACTTCCAGCGAGGAGAGGGACTAATTTTGCTTTCCGTACCCGGGTGGAGAACCATAGCACGTCGGCCTTCTTAAAGGGAAATGCTCCTAGGCACTTAGTCAAATTCACGCCTTTTTTTTGGACTTCCAGCGAGGAGAGGGACAATTTTGCTTTCCTGACCCAGGTGGAGAACCATAGCACGTCGGCCTTCTTAAAGGGACATCCTCCTAGGCACTTAGTCAAATTTCCGCCTTTTTTTTGGACTTCCAGCGAGGAGAGGGACTAATTTGGCGTTCCAGACCCAGGTGGAGAACCATAGCAGGTCAGCCTTCTTAAAGGGACATCCTCCTAGGCACTTAGTCAAATTTCCGCCTTTTTTTTGGACTTCCAGCGAGGAGAGGGACTAATTTTGCTTTCCGCACCCGGGTGGAGAACCATAGCACGTCGGCCTTCTTAAAGGGAAATG
>NW_027316586.1:215000-230000 GCF_033978685.3 Nerophis lumbriciformis | reverse complement strand
CCCTGTCGCTCAGATGCTGGAAGATCAGTTTGAAAAAGGACCGGGGTAAAGAGGGGGGAAGCACCATATATGTGTCCGGGAAGGCGCCCCTCGGGCGGACACAGGTGTCTGCATGAGCCCCTGTCGCTCAGATGCTGGAAGATCAGTTTGAAAAAAGAACCAGAGGATAGAGGGGAAAAACACCATATTTGTGTCCGAAAATAGCTCACTTTGACTCGGACGCGTTCCCTGTGATTTCAGCCTGTCAGACATGGTGCACATAGTAACGAGATGGAGGTGTTTTGGTCGACCAGGTAAAAAACGAAAAATCGAGAGAAGGTAAAAAGTAGGTGAAAAATTAAGCCTCTCTCGTTAAGGTACTTAGAAAAAATCCCAAAAAAAAAATGAACTCCCATTGAAATGAATGGGGAAAAATTTTTTTCTCGTTTTTTTTCTAAGTACAACAACGAGAGAAGGTAAAAAATGGTTTTTTTTAGCCTCTCTCGTTAAGGTACTTAGAAAAAAACCCAGATTTTTTTTTTTCTCGTTTTTTTTCTAAGTACAACAACGAGAGAAGGTAAAAACAGGTGCTTTTTAGCCTCTCTCGTTAAGGTACTTGGAAAAAATCCGAGACATGTTTGGTCTTCCCCACTGACAGTGCGCCTTTGCTGGGTAAGTTGTGGACGTGCCAGGCACCCCCGGGACACCGGTGGAACGCGGCCGGACTCGTGGTACTCCAACCCGGGCATAATTTTGGATATTTTCCGGTCCTTTTTTTCCCCACTTTCCCAACTTTTCTTCTGAATCACAGTGCGCCTTTGCTGGGTAAGTTGTGGACATGGCAGGCACCCCCGGGACACCGGTGGAACGCGGCCGGACTCGTGGTACTCCAACCCGGGCATAATTTTGGATCAAATTCGGGACTTTTGCCCACTTTCCCAACTTTTCTTCCCAATCACAGTGCGCCTTTGCTGGGTAAGTTGTGGACATGCCAGGCACCCCCGGGACACCGGTGGAACGCGGCCGGACTCGTGGTACTCCAACCCGGGCATAATTTTGGATCAAATTCGGGACTTTTGCCCACTTTCCCAACTTTTCTTCTGAATCACAGTGCGCCTTTGCTGGGTAAGTTGTGGACATGGCAGGCACCCCCGGGACACCGGTGGAACGCGGCCGGACTCGTGGTACTCCAACCCGGGCATAATTTTGGATCAAATTCGGGACTTTTGCCCACTTTCCCAACTTTTCTTCCCAATCACAGTGCGCCTTTGCTGGGTAAGTTGTGGACATGGCAGGCACCCCCGGGACACCGGTGGAACGCGGCCGGACTCGTGGTACTCCAACCCGGGCATAATTTTGGATCAAATTCGGGACTTTTGCCCACTTTCCCAACTTTTCTTCCCAATCACAGTGCGCCTTTGCTGGGTGCGTTGTGGACATGCCAGGCACCCCCGGGACACCGGTGGAACGCGGCCGGACTCGTGGTACTCCAACCCGGGCATAATTTTGGATCAAATTCGGGACTTTTGCCCACTTTCCCAACTTTTCTTCCCAATCACAGTGCGCCTTTGCTGGGTAAGTTGTGGACATGCCAGGCACCCCCGGGACACCGGTGGAACGCGGCCGGACTCGTGGTACTCCAACCCGGGCATAATTTTGGATCAAATTCGGGACTTTTGCCCACTTTCCCAACTTTTCTTCCCAATCACAGTGCGCCTTTGCTGGGTGCGTCGTGGACATTGTAGGCACCCCGGAACCCTGGTGGAACGCGGCGGGACTTGTGGGACTCGAACCTGGGTGTGATTTTGGACCAAATTCGGGACTTTTGCCCACTTTCCCAACTTTTCTTCCCAATCACAGTGCGCCTTTGCTGGGTAAGTTGTGGACATTGTAGGCACCCCGAGACACTGGTGGAACGCGGCGGGACTTGTGGGACTCGAACCTGGGTGTGATTTTGGACCAAATTCGGGACTTTTGCCCACTTTCCCAACTTTTCTTCCCAATCACAGTGCGCCTTTGCTGGGTGCGTCGTGGACATGTCAGGCACCCCGGAACCCTGGTGGAACGCGGCGGGACTTGTGGGACTCGAACCTGGGTGTGATTTTGGACCAAATTCGGGACTTTTGCCCACTTTCCCAACTTTTCTTCCCAATCACAGTGCGCCTTTGCTGGGTGAATTGTGGACATTGTAGGCACCCCGGAACCCTGGTGGAACGCGGCGGGACTTGTGGGACTCGAACCTGGGTGTGATTTTGGACCAAATTCGGGACTTTTGCCCACTTTCCCAACTTTTCTTCCCAATCACAGTGCGCCTTTGCTGGGTGCGTTGTGGACATTGTAGGCACCCCGGAACCCTGGTGGAACGCGGCGGGACTTGTGGGACTCGAACCTGGGTGTGATTTTGGACCAAATTCGGGACTTTTGCCCACTTTCCCAACTTTTCTTGCCCACTCACAGTGCGCCTTTGCTGGGTGCGTTGTGGACATTGTAGGCACCCCGGAACCCTGGTGGAACGCGGCGGGACTTGTGGGACTCGAACCTGGGTGTGATTTTGGACCAAATTCGGGACTTTTGCCCACTTTCCCAACTTTTCTTCCCAATCACAGTGCACCTTTGCTGGGTAAGTTGTGGACATGCCAGGCACCCCCGGAACCCTGGTGGAACGCGGCGGGACTTGTGGGACTCGAACCTGGGTGTGATTTTGGACCAAATTCGGGACTTTTGCCCACTTTCCCAACTTTTCTTCCCATTCACAGTGCGCCTTTGCTGGGTAAGTTGAGGACATTGTAGGCACCCCGAGACACTGGTGGAACGCGGCGGGACTTGTGGGACTCGAACCTGGGTGTGATTTTGGACCAAATTCGGGACTTTTGCCCACTTTCCCAACTTTTCTTCCCAATCACAGTGCACCTTTGCTGGGTAAGTTGTGGACATGCCAGGCACCCCCGGAACCCTGGTGGAACGCGGCGGGACTTGTGGGACTCGAACCTGGGTGTGATTTTGGACCAAATTCGGGACTTTTGCCCACTTTCCCAACTTTTCTTCCCATTCACAGTGCGCCTTTGCTGGGTAAGTTGAGGACATTGTAGGCACCCCGAGACACTGGTGGAACGCGGCGGGACTTGTGGGACTCGAACCTGGGTGTGATTTTGGACCAAATTCGGGACTTTTGCCCACTTTCCCAACTTTTCTTCCCAATCACAGTGCACCTTTGCTGGGTAAGTTGTGGACATGCCAGGCACCCCCGGAACCCTGGTGGAACGCGGCGGGACTTGTGGGACTCGAACCTGGGTGTGATTTTGGACCAAATTCGGGACTTTTGCCCACTTTCCCAACTTTTCTTCCCATTCACAGTGCGCCTTTGCTGGGTAAGTTGAGGACATTGTAGGCACCCCGAGACACTGGTGGAACGCGGCGGGACTTGTGGGACTCGAACCTGGGTGTGATTTTGGACCAAATTCGGGACTTTTGCCCACTTTCCCAACTTTTCTTCCCAATCACAGTGCGCCTTTGCTGGGTAAGTTGTGGACATTGTAGGCACCCCGAGACACTGGTGGAACGCGGCGGGACTTGTGGGACTCGAACCTGGGTGTGATTTTGGACCAAATTCGGGACTTTTGCCCACTTTCCCAACTTTTCTTCCCAATCACAGTGCGCCTTTGCTGGGTAAGTCGTGGACATTGTAGGCACCCCGGAACCCTGGTGGAACGCGGCGGGCCTTGTGGGACTCGAACCTGGGTGTGATTTTGGACCAAATTCGGGACTTTTGCCCACTTTCCCAACTTTTCTTCCCAATCACAGTGCGCCTTTGCTGGGTGCGTTGTGGACATTGTAGGCACCCCGAGACACTGGTGGAACGCGGCGGGACTTGTGGGACTCGAACCTGGGTGTGATTTTGGACCAAATTCGGGACTTTTGCCCACTTTCCCAACTTTTCTTCCCAATCACAGTGCGCCTTTGCTGGGTGCGTTGTGGACATTGTAGGCACCCCGAGACACTGGTGGAACGCGGCGGGACTTGTGGGACTCGAACCTGGGTGTGATTTTGGACCAAATTCGGGACTTTTGCCCACTTTCCCAACTTTTCTTCCCAATCACAGTGCGCCTTTGCTGGGTAAGTCGTGGACATTGTAGGCACCCCGGAACCCTGGTGGAACGCGGCGGGACTTGTGGGACTCGAACCTGGGTGTGACTTTGGACCAAATTCGGGACTTTTGCCCACTTTCCCAACTTTTCTTCCCAATCACAGTGCGCCTTTGCTGGGTAAGTTGTGGACATTGTAGGCACCCCGGAACCCTGGTGGAACGCGGCGGGACTTGTGGGACTCGAACCTGGGTGTGACTTTGGACCAAATTCGGGACTTTTGCCCACTTTCCCAACTTTTCTTCCCAATCACAGTGCGCCTTTGCTGGGTGCGTCGTGGACATTGTAGGCACCCCGGAACCCTGGTGGAACGCGGCGGGACTTGTGGGACTCGAACCTGGGTGTGATTTTGGACCAAATTCGGGACTTTTGCCCACTTTCCCAACTTTTCTTCCCAATCACAGTGCGCCTTTGCTGGGTGCGTCGTGGACATTGTAGGCACCCCGGAACCCTGGTGGAACGCGGCGGGACTTGTGGGACTCGAACCTGGGTGTGATTTTGGACCAAATTCGGGACTTTTGCCCACTTTCCCAACTTTTCTTCCCAATCACAGTGCGCCTTTACTGGGTGCGTCGTGGACATTGTAGGCACCCCGGAACCCTGGTGGAACGCGGCGGGACTTGTGGGACTCGAACCTGGGTGTGATTTTGGACCAAATTCGGGACTTTTGCCCACTTTCCCAACTTTTCTTCCCAATCACAGTGCGCCTTTGCTGGGTGCGTCGTGGACATTGTAGGCACCCCGGAACCCTGGTGGAACGCGGCGGGACTTGTGGGACTCGAACCTGGGTGTGATTTTGGACCAAATTCGGGACTTTTGCCCACTTTCCCAACTTTTCTTCCCAATCACAGTGCGCCTTTGCTGGGTGCGTCGTGGACATTGTAGGCACCCCGGAACCCTGGTGGAACGCGGCGGGACTTGTGGGACTCGAACCTGGGTGTGATTTTGGACCAAATTCGGGACTTTTGCCCACTTTCCCAACTTTTCTTCCCAATCACAGTGCGCCTTTACTGGGTGCGTCGTGGACATTGTAGGCACCCCGGAACCCTGGTGGAACGCGGCGGGACTTGTGGGACTCGAACCTGGGTGTGATTTTGGACCAAATTCGGGACTTTTGCCCACTTTCCCAACTTTTCTTCCCAATCACAGTGCGCCTTTGCTGGGTGCGTCGTGGACATTGTAGGCACCCCGGAACCCTGGTGGAACGCGGCGGGACTTGTGGGACTCGAACCTGGGTGTGATTTTGGACCAAATTCGGGACTTTTGCCCACTTTCCCAACTTTTCTTCCCAATCACAGTGCGCCTTTGCTGGGTGCGTTGTGGACATTGTAGGCACCCCGGAACCCTGGTGGAACGCGGCGGGACTTGTGGGACTCGAACCTGGGTGTGATTTTGGACCAAATTCGGGACTTTTGCCCACTTTCCCAACTTTTCTTCCCAATCACAGTGCGCCTTTGCTGGGTGCGTTGTGGACATTGTAGGCACCCCGAGACACTGGTGGAACGCGGCGGGACTTGTGGGACTCGAACCTGGGTGTGATTTTGGACCAAATTCGGGACTTTTGCCCACTTTCACAACTTTTCTTCCCAATCACAGTGCGCCTTTGCTGGGTGCGTTGTGGACATTGTAGGCACCCCGAGACACTGGTGGAACGCGGCGGGACTTGTGGGACTCGAACCTGGGTGTGATTTTGGACCAAATTCGGGACTTTTGCCCACTTTCCCAACTTTTCTTCCCAATCACAGTGCGCCTTTGCTGGGTAAGTTGTGGACATTGTAGGCACCCCGAGACACTGGTGGAACGCGGCGGGACTTGTGGGACTCGAACCTGGGTGTGATTTTGGACCAAATTCGGGACTTTTGCCCACTTTCCCAACTTTTCTTCCCAATCACAGTGCGCCTTTGCTGGGTGCGTCGTGGACATTGTAGGCACCCCGAGACACTGGTGGAACGCGGCGGGACTTGTGGGACTCGAACCTGGGTGTGATGCCTTTGCTGGGTGCGTCGTGGACATTGTAGGCACCCCGGAACCCTGGTGGAACGCGGCGGGACTTGTGGGACTCGAACCTGGGTGTGATTTTTGATCATTTCGTGGACTTTTGGTATGCATGCCTTCTCCCCGCTAGTTTGATGTGTGCTGCTGCAAAAGTTCCAAGAGGGCGTTTTTGCCCCCCTCCAAACTCCCTCTCTTTGTTTATAGTGCATATTTTCTGCTGGATCTACTCTCTATTTACTCCAAGGAAAAAAACTAGCCGGTCGCGGCAAATTTTTACAATCGGTCGCCAAACTACGGCACGAGGGCCGAACGCGGTACGCCGGCGTCCAAGATACGGCCCGGGGATTTTTTTGATTTTTTGGGCTTTTTTTGATTTTTTTGGACATGTTGGGCATCCCAGGACTCGGGTGCGACTGCAGGACGTGTGGGGCTCTAACCTGGGTGTGGTTTTTGGTCATTTTCCGGACTTTTGCCCACTTTTCCAACTTTTCTTCCCAATCACAGTGCGCCTTTGCTGGGTGCGTCGTGGACATGTCAGGCACCCTGGAACCCTGGTGGAACGCGGCGGGACTTGTGGGACTCGAACCTGGGTATAATTTTGGATCAAATTCGGGACTTTTGCCCACTTTTCCAACTTTTCTTCCCCACTCACAGTGCGCCTTTGCTGGGTGCGTTTTGGGCATGTGGGGGGCACCTCGGACTCGGGTGGGACGCGGCGGGACTTGTGGCACTCGTACCTGTGTGTGATTTTTGATCATTTTGTGGACTTTTCCCCAGACACTCTCCACTTGTCTACCCCACTTCCCCTGTGACTTTGCTGGGGGGGCGTTTCCCCGCTGTCCTTTGTAGTGTAAGGGTTACTTTTCTTTTTTTTCTGTCTGAAAATAGGGCCCCAAAAGGCCTCACACTCCCCGGGAAGACCTGATGGACGCCTCGGCGTCACTGAAACAGGCCAATCTGTCTGAAAATATGGCCCACGAAAGGCCTCACATTCCCCGGGAAGACCTGACGGACGCCCCGGCGTCACCGAAATACGGCAAACTGTCTGAAAATAGGGGCTCCAAGTGTTCCCCACTCTTTCTGGCCCACAAAAGGCCTCTCATTCCCCGGGAACACCTGTAGGACTCCCCGGCGTCAAGGAAATACGCCAAACCGGCTGAAAATAGGGGCCCAAAAGAACTGGAAATAATGTGTTTAATTTGGGGGGTGATGTCGGTAATTATGGGGGTGCATTGGAGGCGGGAGTCCACTGGAGGGCTCCACACCGTCTGAATATAGGGCCCCAAAAGGCCTGGAATTAATGTATTTAATTTGGGGGGTGCATTTGCAGCGGGAGTCCACCGGAGGGCTCCATTTCCCCACTCTTTTGTTGACATATGGCCACAAAAGGCCTCTCATTCCCCGGGAAGACCTGATGGACGCCCCGGCGTCACCGAAATAAGCCAAACTGTCTGAAAATAGGGGCTCCAAGGGTTCCCCACTCTTTCTGGCCCACAAAAGGCCTCTCATTCCCCGGGAACACCTGTAGGACTCCCCGGCGTCAAGGAAATACGCCAAACCGGCTGAAAATAGGGGCCCAAAAGAACTGGAAATAATGTGTTTAATTTGGGGGGTGATGTCGGTAATTATGGGGGTGCATTGGAGGCGGGAGTCCACTGGAGGGCTCCACACCGTCTGAATATAGGGCCCCAAAAGGCCTGGAATTAATGTATTTAATTTGGGGGGTGCATTTGCAGCGGGAGTCCACCGGAGGGCTCCATTTCCCCACTCTTTTGTTGACATATGGCCACAAAAGGCCTCTCATTCCCCGGGAAGACCTGATGGACGCCCCGGCGTCACCGAAATAAGCCAAACTGTCTGAAAATAGGGGCTCCAAGGGTTCCCCACTCTTTCTGGCCCACAAAAGGCCTCTCATTCCCCGGGAACACCTGTAGGACTCCCCGGCGTCAAGGAAATCCGCCAAACTGTCTGAAAATAGGGCCCCAAAAGAACTGAAAATGATGCCTTTAATTTGGGGGGTGATGTCTTTAATTTGGGGGGTGCATTGGAGGCGGGAGTCCACTGGAGGGCTACACACCGTCTGAATATAGGGCCCCAAAAGGCCTGGAATTAATGTATTTAATTTGGGGGGTGCATTTGCAGCGGGAGTCCACCGGAGGGCTCCATTTCCCCACTCTTTTGTTGACATATGGCCACAAAAGGCCTCTCATTCCCCGGGAAGACCTGATGGACGCCCCGGCGTCACCGAAATAAGCCAAACTGTCTGAAAATAGGGGCTCCAAGGGTCCCCCACTCTTTCTGGCCCACAAAAGGCCTCTCATTCCCCGGGAACACCAAAAGAACTGGAAATAATGTGTTTAATTCAGGGTGCATTTGCAGCGAGTGTCCACCAGAGGGCTCCAATTCCCCAGCTATAGTCCTGGTACTCTAAAATGATGGCACTTAGTCAAATTTCCGCCTTTTTTTGATGACTTCCAACTAGGAGAGGGACTAATTTTGAGTTCCGGACCCGGGTGGAGAACCATAGCACGTCGGCCTTCTTAAAGGGAAATGCTCCTAGGCACTTAGTCAAATTCACGCCTTTTTTTTGGACTTCCAGCGAGGAGAGGGACTAATTTTGCTTTCCGTACCCGGGTGGAGAACCATAGCAGGTCAGCCTTCTTAAAGGGACATCCTCCTAGGCACTTAGTCAAATTTCCGCCTTTTTTTTGGACTTCCAGCGAGGAGAGGGACTAATTTTGCTTTCCGTACCCGGGTGGAGAACCATAGCAGGTCAGCCTTCTTAAAGGGACATCCTCCTAGGCACTTAGTCAAATTCACGCCTTTTTTTTGGACTTCCAGCGAGGAGAGGGACAATTTTGCTTTCCTGACCCAGGTGGAGAACCATAGCACGTCGGCCTTCTTAAAGGGAAATGCTCCTAGACACTTAGTCAAATTTACCAAACTTTTCTATAGAGCCCTGGTACTCTAAAATGATGACACATAGACAAAAAACCAAACTTTTCTATAGAGGCCTGGTACTCTAAAATGATGGCACTTAGTCAAATTTCCGCCTTTTTTTTGGACTTCCAGCGAGGAGAGGGACAATTTTGCTTTCCTGACCCAGGTGGAGAACCATAGCACGTCGGCCTCATAAAGGGACATCCTCCTAGGCACTTAGTCAAATTTCCGCCTTTTTTTTGGACTTCCAGCGAGGAGAGGGACTAATTTTGCGTTCCTGACCCAGGTGGAGAACCATAGCAGGTCGGCCTTCTTAAAGGGACATCCTCCTAGGCACTTAGTCAAATTTACGCCTTTTTTTTTGGACTTCCAGCGAGGAGAGGGACTAATTTTGCTTTCCTGACCCAGGTGGAGAACCATAGCAGGTCGGCCTTCTTAAAGGGACATCCTCCTAGGCACTTAGTCAAATTTACACCTTTTTTTTGGACTTCCAGCGAGGAGAGGGACTAATTTTGCGTTCCTGACCCAGGTGGAGAACCATAGCAGGTCGGCCTTCTTAAAGGGAAATGCTCCTAGACACTTAGTCAAATTTCCGCCTTTTTTTTTGGACTTCCAGCGAGGAGAGGGACTAATTTGGCGTTCCAGACCCAGGTGGAGAACCATAGCAGGTCGGCCTTCTTAAAGGGACATGCCCCTAGACACTTAGTCAAATTTACGCCTGAAAATAGGGCCCCAAAAGAACTGGAAATAATGTCTTTAATTCAGGGTGCATTTGCAGCGAGTGTCCACCAGAGGGCTCCAATTCCCCCACTATAGTCCTGGTACTCTAAAATGATGGCACTTAGTCAAATTTCCGCCTTTTTTTGATGACTTCCAACTAGGAGAGGGACTAATTTTGAGTTCCGGACCCGGGTGGAGAACCATAGCACGTCGGCCTTCTTAAAGGGACATCCTCCTAGGCACTTAGTCAAATTTCCGCCTTTTTTTTGGACTTCCAGCGAGGAGAGGGACTAATTTGGCGTTCCAGACCCAGGTGGAGAACCATAGCACGTCGGCCTTCTTTAAGGGACATCCTCCTAGGCACTTAGTCAAATTTACGCCTTTTTTTTGGACTTCCAGCGAGGAGAGGGACAATTTTGCTTTCCTGACCCAGGTGGAGAACCATAGCACGTCGGCCTTCTTAAAGGGAAATGCTCCTAGGCACTTAGTCAAATTCACGCCTTTTTTTTGGACTTCCAGCGAGGAGAGGGACAATTTTGCTTTCCTGACCCAGGTGGAGAACCATAGCACGTCGGCCTTCTTAAAGGGAAATGCTCCTAGGCACTTAGTCAAATTCACGCCTTTTTTTTGGACTTCCAGCGAGGAGAGGGACAATTTTGCTTTCCTGACCCAGGTGGAGAACCATAGCACGTCGGCCTTCTTAAAGGGAAATGCTCCTAGGCACTTAGTCAAATTCACGCCTTTTTTTTGGACTTCCAGCGAGGAGAGGGACAATTTTGCTTTCCTGACCCAGGTGGAGAACCATAGCACGTCGGCCTTCTTAAAGGGAAATGCTCCTAGGCACTTAGTCAAATTCACGCCTTTTTTTTGGACTTCCAGCGAGGAGAGGGACAATTTTGCTTTCCTGACCCAGGTGGAGAACCATAGCACGTCGGCCTTCTTAAAGGGAAATGCTCCTAGGCACTTAGTCAAATTCACGCCTTTTTTTTGGACTTCCAGCGAGGAGAGGGACTAATTTGGCGTTCCAGACCCAGGTGGAGAACCATAGCAGGTCGGCCTTCTTAAAGGGACATGCCCCTAGACACTTAGTCAAATTTACGCCTGAAAATAGGGCCCCAAAAGAACTGGAAATAATGTCTTTAATTCAGGGTGCATTTGCAGCGAGTGTCCACCAGAGGGCTCCAATTCCCCCACTATAGTCCTGGTACTCTAAAATGATGGCACTTAGTCAAATTTCCGCCTTTTTTTGATGACTTCCAACTAGGAGAGGGACTAATTTTGAGTTCCGGACCCGGGTGGAGAACCATAGCACGTCGGCCTTCTTAAAGGGACATCCTCCTAGGCACTTAGTCAAATTTCCGCCTTTTTTTTGGACTTCCAGCGAGGAGAGGGACTAATTTGGCGTTCCAGACCCAGGTGGAGAACCATAGCACGTCGGCCTTCTTTAAGGGACATCCTCCTAGGCACTTAGTCAAATTTACGCCTTTTTTTTGGACTTCCAGCGAGGAGAGGGACAATTTTGCTTTCCTGACCCAGGTGGAGAACCATAGCACGTCGGCCTTCTTAAAGGGACATCCTCCTAGGCACTTAGTCAAATTTCCGCCTTTTTTTTGGACTTCCAGCGAGGAGAGGGACTAATTTGGCGTTCCAGACCCAGGTGGAGAACCATAGCACGTCGGCCTTCTTTAAGGGACATCCTCCTAGGCACTTAGTCAAATTTACGCCTTTTTTTTGGACTTCCAGCGAGGAGAGGGACAATTTTGCTTTCCTGACCCAGGTGGAGAACCATAGCACGTCGGCCTTCTTAAAGGGACATCCTCCTAGGCACTTAGTCAAATTCACGCCTTTTTTTTGGACTTCCAGCGAGGAGAGGGACTAATTTGGCGCTCCGTACCCAGGTGGAGAACCATAGCACGTCGGCCTTCTTAAAGGGACATCCTCCTAGGCACTTAGTCAAATTCACGCCTTTTTTTTGGACTTCCAGCGAGGAGAGGGACAATTTTGCGTTCCTGACCCAGGTGGAGGACCATAGCACGTCGGCCTTCTTAAAGGGACATCCTCCTAGGCACTTAGTCAAATTCACGCCTTTTTTTTGGACTTCCAGCGAGGAGAGGGACTAATTTGGCGTTCCAGACCCAGGTGGAGAACCATAGCACGTCGGCCTTCTTAAAGGGAAATGCTCCTAGGCACTTAGTCAAATTCACGCCTTTTTTTTGGACTTCCAGCGAGGAGAGGGACAATTTTGCTTTCCTGACCCAGGTGGAGAACCATAGCACGTCGGCCTTCTTAAAGGGACATCCTCCTAGGCACTTAGTCAAATTTCCGCCTTTTTTTTGGACTTCCAGCGAGGAGAGGGACTAATTTGGCGTTCCAGACCCAGGTGGAGAACCATAGCACGTCGGCCTTCTTTAAGGGACATCCTCCTAGGCACTTAGTCAAATTTACGCCTTTTTTTTGGACTTCCAGCGAGGAGAGGGACAATTTTGCTTTCCTGACCCAGGTGGAGAACCATAGCACGTCGGCCTTCTTAAAGGGACATCCTCCTAGGCACTTAGTCAAATTCACGCCTTTTTTTTGGACTTCCAGCGAGGAGAGGGACTAATTTGGCGCTCCGTACCCAGGTGGAGAACCATAGCACGTCGGCCTTCTTAAAGGGACATCCTCCTAGGCACTTAGTCAAATTCACGCCTTTTTTTTGGACTTCCAGCGAGGAGAGGGACAATTTTGCGTTCCTGACCCAGGTGGAGGACCATAGCACGTCGGCCTTCTTAAAGGGACATCCTCCTAGGCACTTAGTCAAATTCACGCCTTTTTTTTGGACTTCCAGCGAGGAGAGGGACTAATTTGGCGTTCCAGACCCAGGTGGAGAACCATAGCACGTCGGCCTTCTTAAAGGGAAATGCTCCTAGGCACTTAGTCAAATTCACGCCTTTTTTTTGGACTTCCAG
Organism: Nerophis lumbriciformis; assembly: GCF_033978685.3. Classification (NCBI taxonomy): domain Eukaryota; kingdom Metazoa; phylum Chordata; class Actinopteri; order Syngnathiformes; family Syngnathidae; genus Nerophis; species Nerophis lumbriciformis. Next base: position 217,276 of record NW_027316586.1, on the reverse strand, counting down.
CGAGGAGAGGGACAATTTTGCTTTCCTGACCCAGGTGGAGAACCATATCACGTCGGCCTTCTTTAAGGGACATCCTCCTAGGCACTTAGTCAAATTTACGCCTTTTTTTTGGACTTCCAGCGAGGAGAGGGACAATTTTGCTTTCCTGACCCAGGTGGAGAACCATAGCACGTCGGCCTTCTTAAAGGGAAATGCTCCTAGGCACTTAGTCAAATTCACGCCTTTTTTTTGGACTTCCAGCGAGGAGAGGGACAATTTTGCTTTCCTGACCCAGGTGGAGAACCATAGCACGTCGGCCTTCTTAAAGGGAAATGCTCCTAGGCACTTAGTCAAATTCACGCCTTTTTTTTGGACTTCCAGCGAGGAGAGGGACAATTTTGCTTTCCTGACCCAGGTGGAGAACCATAGCACGTCGGCCTTCTTAAAGGGAAATGCTCCTAGGCACTTAGTCAAATTCACGCCTTTTTTTTGGACTTCCAGCGAGGAGAGGGACAATTTTGCTTTCCTGACCCAGGTGGAGAACCATAGCACGTCGGCCTTCTTAAAGGGACATCCTCCTAGGCACTTAGTCAAATTCACGCCTTTTTTTTGGACTTCCAGCGAGGAGAGGGACTAATTTGGCGTTCCAGACCCAGGTGGAGAACCATAGCAGGTCGGCCTTCTTAAAGGGACATGCCCCTAGACACTTAGTCAAATTTACGCCTGAAAATAGGGCCCCAAAAGAACTGGAAATAATGTCTTTAATTCAGGGTGCATTTGCAGCGAGTGTCCACCAGAGGGCTCCAATTCCCCCACTATAGTCCTGGTACTCTAAAATGATGGCACTTAGTCAAATTTCCGCCTTTTTTTGATGACTTCCAACTAGGAGAGGGACTAATTTTGAGTTCCGGACCCGGGTGGAGAACCATAGCACGTCGGCCTTCTTAAAGGGACATCCTCCTAGGCACTTAGTCAAATTTCCGCCTTTTTTTTGGACTTCCAGCGAGGAGAGGGACTAATTTGGCGTTCCAGACCCAGGTGGAGAACCATAGCACGTCGGCCTTCTTTAAGGGACATCCTCCTAGGCACTTAGTCAAATTTACGCCTTTTTTTTGGACTTCCAGCGAGGAGAGGGACAATTTTGCTTTCCTGACCCAGGTGGAGAACCATAGCACGTCGGCCTTCTTAAAGGGACATCCTCCTAGGCACTTAGTCAAATTCACGCCTTTTTTTTGGACTTCCAGCGAGGAGAGGGACAATTTTGCTTTCCTGACCCAGGTGGAGAACCATAGCACGTCGGCCTTCTTAAAGGGAAATGCTCCTAGGCACTTAGTCAAATTCACGCCTTTTTTTTGGACTTCCAGCGAGGAGAGGGACAATTTTGCTTTCCTGACCCAGGTGGAGAACCATAGCACGTCGGCCTTCTTAAAGGGAAATGCTCCTAGGCACTTAGTCAAATTCACGCCTTTTTTTTGGACTTCCAGCGAGGAGGGGGACAATTTTGCTTTCCTGACCCAGGTGGAGAACCATAGCACGTCGGCCTTCTTAAAGGGAAATGCTCCTAGGCACTTAGTCAAATTCACGCCTTTTTTTTGGACTTCCAGCGAGGAGAGGGACAATTTTGCTTTCCTGACCCAGGTGGAGAACCATAGCACGTCGGCCTTCTTAAAGGGAAATGCTCCTAGGCACTTAGTCAAATTCACGCCTTTTTTTTGGACTTCCAGCGAGGAGAGGGACTAATTTGGCGTTCCAGACCCAGGTGGAGAACCATAGCAGGTCGGCCTTCTTAAAGGGACATGCCCCTAGACACTTAGTCAAATTTACGCCTGAAAATAGGGCCCCAAAAGAACTGGAAATAATGTCTTTAATTCAGGGTGCATTTGCAGCGAGTGTCCACCAGAGGGCTCCAATTCCCCCACTATAGTCCTGGTACTCTAAAATGATGGCACTTAGTCAAATTTCCGCCTTTTTTTGATGACTTCCAACTAGGAGAGGGACTAATTTTGAGTTCCGGACCCGGGTGGAGAACCATAGCACGTCGGCCTTCTTAAAGGGACATCCTCCTAGGCACTTAGTCAAATTTCCGCCTTTTTTTTGGACTTCCAGCGAGGAGAGGGACTAATTTGGCGTTCCAGACCCAGGTGGAGAACCATAGCACGTCGGCCTTCTTTAAGGGACATCCTCCTAGGCACTTAGTCAAATTTACGCCTTTTTTTTGGACTTCCAGCGAGGAGAGGGACAATTTTGCTTTCCTGACCCAGGTGGAGAACCATAGCACGTCGGCCTTCTTAAAGGGA
>NW_027316586.1:180000-205000 GCF_033978685.3 Nerophis lumbriciformis | reverse complement strand
CTAAGTACCTGGGTGGAATCAGTTCCAGGATTTCATCCATGCGGGAAAAGTTGAAAATGTGTCCGAGACGGCGCCCCCTAGGCGGACACACGCTCCGGACAGAGCCCCTGTCGCTCGAGCCCTGGAAGCCCTAAGTACCTGGGTGGAATCAGTTCCAGGATTTCATTCATGCGGGAAAAGTTGAAAATGTGTCCGGGACAGCGCCCCCTAGGCGGACACACGCTCCGGACAGAGCCCCTGTCGCTCAAGCCCTGGAAGTCCTAAGTACCTGGGTGGAATCAGTTCCAGGATTTCATCCATGCGGGAAAAGTTGAAAATGTGTCCGAGACAGCGCCCCCTAGGCGGACACACGCTCCGGACAGAGCCCCTGTCGCTCAAGCCCTGGAAGCCCTAAGTACCTGGGTGGAATCAGTTCCAGGATTTCATTCATGCGGGAAAAGTTGAAAATGTGTCCGAGACAGCGCCACCTAGGCGGACACACGCTCCGGACAGAGCCCCTGTCGCTCAAGCCCTGGAAGCCCTAAGTACCTGGGTGGAATCAGTTCCAGGATTCCATTCATGCGGGAAAAGTTGAAAATGTGTCCGAGACAGCGCCACCTAGGCGGACACACGCTCCGGACAGAGCCCCTGTCGCTCAAGCCCTGGAAGCCCTAAGTACCTGGGTGGAATCAGTTCCAGGATTTCATCCATGCGGGAAAAGTTGAAAATGTGTCCGAGACAGCGCCCCCTAGGCGGACACACGCTCCGGACAGAGCCCCTGTCGCTCAAGCCCTGGAAGCCCTAAGTACCTGGGTGGAATCAGTTCCAGGATTTCATCCATGCGGGAAAAGTTGAAAATGTGTCCGGGACAGCGCCCCCTAGGCGGACACACGCTCCGGACAGAGCCCCTGTCGCTCAAGCCCTGGAAGTCCTAAGTACCTGGGTGGAATCAGTTCCAGGATTTCATTCATGCGGGAAAAGTTGAAAATGTGTCCGAAACAGCGCCCCTTAGGCGGACACAGGTGTCTGCATGAGCCCCTGTCGCTCAGAAGCTGGAAGATCAGTTTGAAAAAGGACCGGGGTAAAGAGGGGGGAAGCACCATATATGTGTCCGGGAAGGCGCCCCTCGGGCGGACACAGGTGTCTGCATGAGCCCCTGTCGCTCAGATGCTGGAAGATCAGTTTGAAAAAGGACCGGGGTAAAGAGGGGGGAAGCACCATATATGTGTCCGGGAAGGCGCCCCTCGGGCGGACACAGGTGTCTGCATGAGCCCCTGTCGCTCAGATGCTGGAAGATCAGTTTGAAAAAGGACCGGGGTAAAGAGGGGGGAAGCACCATATATGTGTCCGGGAAGGCGCCCCTCGGGCGGACACAGGTGTCTGCATGAGCCCCTGTCGCTCAGATGCTGGAAGATCAGTTTGAAAAAGGACCGGGGTAAAGAGGGGGGAAGCACCATATATGTGTCCGGGAAGGCGCCCCTCGGGCGGACACAGGTGTCTGCATGAGCCCCTGTCGCTCAGATGCTGGAAGATCAGTTTGAAAAAAGAACCAGAGGATAGAGGGGAAAAACACCATATTTGTGTCCGAAAATAGCTCACTTTGACTCGGACGCGTTCCCTGTGATTTCAGCCTGTCAGACATGGTGCACATAGTAACGAGATGGAGGTGTTTTGGTCGACCAGGTAAAAAACGAAAAATCGAGAGAAGGTAAAAAGTAGGTGAAAAATTAAGCCTCTCTCGTTAAGGTACTTAGAAAAAATCCCAAAAAAAAAATGAACTCCCATTGAAATGAATGGGGAAAAATTTTTTTCTCGTTTTTTTTCTAAGTACAACAACGAGAGAAGGTAAAAAATGGTTTTTTTTAGCCTCTCTCGTTAAGGTACTTAGAAAAAAACCCAGATTTTTTTTTTTCTCGTTTTTTTTCTAAGTACAACAACGAGAGAAGGTAAAAACAGGTGCTTTTTAGCCTCTCTCGTTAAGGTACTTGGAAAAAATCCGAGACATGTTTGGTCTTCCCCACTGACAGTGCGCCTTTGCTGGGTAAGTTGTGGACGTGCCAGGCACCCCCGGGACACCGGTGGAACGCGGCCGGACTCGTGGTACTCCAACCCGGGCATAATTTTGGATCAAATTCGGGACTTTTGCCCACTTTCCCAACTTTTCTTCCCAATCACAGTGCGCCTTTGCTGGGTAAGTTGTGGACATGCCAGGCACCCCCGGGACACCGGTGGAACGCGGCCGGACTCGTGGTACTCCAACCCGGGCATAATTTTGGATCAAATTCGGGACTTTTGCCCACTTTCCCAACTTTTCTTCTGAATCACAGTGCGCCTTTGCTGGGTAAGTTGTGGACATGGCAGGCACCCCCGGGACACCGGTGGAACGCGGCCGGACTCGTGGTACTCCAACCCGGGCATAATTTTGGATCAAATTCGGGACTTTTGCCCACTTTCCCAACTTTTCTTCCCAATCACAGTGCGCCTTTGCTGGGTAAGTTGTGGACATGGCAGGCACCCCCGGGACACCGGTGGAACGCGGCCGGACTCGTGGTACTCCAACCCGGGCATAATTTTGGATCAAATTCGGGACTTTTGCCCACTTTCCCAACTTTTCTTCCCAATCACAGTGCGCCTTTGCTGGGTGCGTTGTGGACATGCCAGGCACCCCCGGGACACCGGTGGAACGCGGCCGGACTCGTGGTACTCCAACCCGGGCATAATTTTGGATCAAATTCGGGACTTTTGCCCACTTTCCCAACTTTTCTTCCCAATCACAGTGCGCCTTTGCTGGGTAAGTTGTGGACATGCCAGGCACCCCCGGGACACCGGTGGAACGCGGCCGGACTCGTGGTACTCCAACCCGGGCATAATTTTGGATCAAATTCGGGACTTTTGCCCACTTTCCCAACTTTTCTTCCCAATCACAGTGCGCCTTTGCTGGGTGCGTTGTGGACATTGTAGGCACCCCGGAACCCTGGTGGAACGCGGCGGGACTTGTGGGACTCGAACCTGGGTGTGATTTTGGACCAAATTCGGGACTTTTGCCCACTTTCCCAACTTTTCTTCCCAATCACAGTGCGCCTTTGCTGGGTGAATTGTGGACATTGTAGGCACCCCGGAACCCTGGTGGAACGCGGCGGGACTTGTGGGACTCGAACCTGGGTGTGATTTTGGACCAAATTCGGGACTTTTGCCCACTTTCCCAACTTTTCTTCCCAATCACAGTGCGCCTTTGCTGGGTGCGTTGTGGACATTGTAGGCACCCCGGAACCCTGGTGGAACGCGGCGGGACTTGTGGGACTCGAACCTGGGTGTGATTTTGGACCAAATTCGGGACTTTTGCCCACTTTCCCAACTTTTCTTGCCCACTCACAGTGCGCCTTTGCTGGGTGCGTTGTGGACATTGTAGGCACCCCGGAACCCTGGTGGAACGCGGCGGGACTTGTGGGACTCGAACCTGGGTGTGATTTTGGACCAAATTCGGGACTTTTGCCCACTTTCCCAACTTTTCTTCCCAATCACAGTGCACCTTTGCTGGGTAAGTTGTGGACATGCCAGGCACCCCCGGAACCCTGGTGGAACGCGGCGGGACTTGTGGGACTCGAACCTGGGTGTGATTTTGGACCAAATTCGGGACTTTTGCCCACTTTCCCAACTTTTCTTCCCATTCACAGTGCGCCTTTGCTGGGTAAGTTGAGGACATTGTAGGCACCCCGAGACACTGGTGGAACGCGGCGGGACTTGTGGGACTCGAACCTGGGTGTGATTTTGGACCAAATTCGGGACTTTTGCCCACTTTCCCAACTTTTCTTCCCAATCACAGTGCACCTTTGCTGGGTAAGTTGTGGACATGCCAGGCACCCCCGGAACCCTGGTGGAACGCGGCGGGACTTGTGGGACTCGAACCTGGGTGTGATTTTGGACCAAATTCGGGACTTTTGCCCACTTTCCCAACTTTTCTTCCCATTCACAGTGCGCCTTTGCTGGGTAAGTTGAGGACATTGTAGGCACCCCGAGACACTGGTGGAACGCGGCGGGACTTGTGGGACTCGAACCTGGGTGTGATTTTGGACCAAATTCGGGACTTTTGCCCACTTTCCCAACTTTTCTTCCCAATCACAGTGCACCTTTGCTGGGTAAGTTGTGGACATGCCAGGCACCCCCGGAACCCTGGTGGAACGCGGCGGGACTTGTGGGACTCGAACCTGGGTGTGATTTTGGACCAAATTCGGGACTTTTGCCCACTTTCCCAACTTTTCTTCCCATTCACAGTGCGCCTTTGCTGGGTAAGTTGAGGACATTGTAGGCACCCCGAGACACTGGTGGAACGCGGCGGGACTTGTGGGACTCGAACCTGGGTGTGATTTTGGACCAAATTCGGGACTTTTGCCCACTTTCCCAACTTTTCTTCCCAATCACAGTGCGCCTTTGCTGGGTAAGTTGTGGACATTGTAGGCACCCCGAGACACTGGTGGAACGCGGCGGGACTTGTGGGACTCGAACCTGGGTGTGATTTTGGACCAAATTCGGGACTTTTGCCCACTTTCCCAACTTTTCTTCCCAATCACAGTGCGCCTTTGCTGGGTAAGTCGTGGACATTGTAGGCACCCCGGAACCCTGGTGGAACGCGGCGGGCCTTGTGGGACTCGAACCTGGGTGTGATTTTGGACCAAATTCGGGACTTTTGCCCACTTTCCCAACTTTTCTTCCCAATCACAGTGCGCCTTTGCTGGGTGCGTTGTGGACATTGTAGGCACCCCGAGACACTGGTGGAACGCGGCGGGACTTGTGGGACTCGAACCTGGGTGTGATTTTGGACCAAATTCGGGACTTTTGCCCACTTTCCCAACTTTTCTTCCCAATCACAGTGCGCCTTTGCTGGGTGCGTTGTGGACATTGTAGGCACCCCGAGACACTGGTGGAACGCGGCGGGACTTGTGGGACTCGAACCTGGGTGTGATTTTGGACCAAATTCGGGACTTTTGCCCACTTTCCCAACTTTTCTTCCCAATCACAGTGCGCCTTTGCTGGGTAAGTCGTGGACATTGTAGGCACCCCGGAACCCTGGTGGAACGCGGCGGGACTTGTGGGACTCGAACCTGGGTGTGACTTTGGACCAAATTCGGGACTTTTGCCCACTTTCCCAACTTTTCTTCCCAATCACAGTGCGCCTTTGCTGGGTAAGTTGTGGACATTGTAGGCACCCCGGAACCCTGGTGGAACGCGGCGGGACTTGTGGGACTCGAACCTGGGTGTGACTTTGGACCAAATTCGGGACTTTTGCCCACTTTCCCAACTTTTCTTCCCAATCACAGTGCGCCTTTGCTGGGTGCGTCGTGGACATTGTAGGCACCCCGGAACCCTGGTGGAACGCGGCGGGACTTGTGGGACTCGAACCTGGGTGTGATTTTGGACCAAATTCGGGACTTTTGCCCACTTTCCCAACTTTTCTTCCCAATCACAGTGCGCCTTTGCTGGGTGCGTCGTGGACATTGTAGGCACCCCGGAACCCTGGTGGAACGCGGCGGGACTTGTGGGACTCGAACCTGGGTGTGATTTTGGACCAAATTCGGGACTTTTGCCCACTTTCCCAACTTTTCTTCCCAATCACAGTGCGCCTTTACTGGGTGCGTCGTGGACATTGTAGGCACCCCGGAACCCTGGTGGAACGCGGCGGGACTTGTGGGACTCGAACCTGGGTGTGATTTTGGACCAAATTCGGGACTTTTGCCCACTTTCCCAACTTTTCTTCCCAATCACAGTGCGCCTTTGCTGGGTGCGTCGTGGACATTGTAGGCACCCCGGAACCCTGGTGGAACGCGGCGGGACTTGTGGGACTCGAACCTGGGTGTGATTTTGGACCAAATTCGGGACTTTTGCCCACTTTCCCAACTTTTCTTCCCAATCACAGTGCGCCTTTGCTGGGTGCGTCGTGGACATTGTAGGCACCCCGGAACCCTGGTGGAACGCGGCGGGACTTGTGGGACTCGAACCTGGGTGTGATTTTGGACCAAATTCGGGACTTTTGCCCACTTTCCCAACTTTTCTTCCCAATCACAGTGCGCCTTTACTGGGTGCGTCGTGGACATTGTAGGCACCCCGGAACCCTGGTGGAACGCGGCGGGACTTGTGGGACTCGAACCTGGGTGTGATTTTGGACCAAATTCGGGACTTTTGCCCACTTTCCCAACTTTTCTTCCCAATCACAGTGCGCCTTTGCTGGGTGCGTCGTGGACATTGTAGGCACCCCGGAACCCTGGTGGAACGCGGCGGGACTTGTGGGACTCGAACCTGGGTGTGATTTTGGACCAAATTCGGGACTTTTGCCCACTTTCCCAACTTTTCTTCCCAATCACAGTGCGCCTTTGCTGGGTGCGTTGTGGACATTGTAGGCACCCCGGAACCCTGGTGGAACGCGGCGGGACTTGTGGGACTCGAACCTGGGTGTGATTTTGGACCAAATTCGGGACTTTTGCCCACTTTCCCAACTTTTCTTCCCAATCACAGTGCGCCTTTGCTGGGTGCGTTGTGGACATTGTAGGCACCCCGAGACACTGGTGGAACGCGGCGGGACTTGTGGGACTCGAACCTGGGTGTGATTTTGGACCAAATTCGGGACTTTTGCCCACTTTCCCAACTTTTCTTCCCAATCACAGTGCGCCTTTGCTGGGTGCGTTGTGGACATTGTAGGCACCCCGAGACACTGGTGGAACGCGGCGGGACTTGTGGGACTCGAACCTGGGTGTGATTTTGGACCAAATTCGGGACTTTTGCCCACTTTCCCAACTTTTCTTCCCAATCACAGTGCGCCTTTGCTGGGTGCGTTGTGGACATTGTAGGCACCCCGGAACCCTGGTGGAACGCGGCGGGACTTGTGGGACTCGAACCTGGGTGTGATTTTGGACCAAATTCGGGACTTTTGCCCACTTTCCCAACTTTTCTTCCCAATCACAGTGCGCCTTTGCTGGGTGCGTTGTGGACATTGTAGGCACCCCGGAACCCTGGTGGAACGCGGCGGGACTTGTGGGACTCGAACCTGGGTGTGATTTTGGTCCAAATTCGGGACTTTTGCCCACTTTCCCAACTTTTCTTCCCAATCACAGTGCGCCTTTGCTGGGTGCGTTGTGGACATTGTAGGCACCCCGGAACCCTGGTGGAACGCGGCGGGACTTGTGGGACTCGAACCTGGGTGTGATTTTGGACCAAATTCGGGACTTTTGCCCACTTTCCCAACTTTTCTTCCCAATCACAGTGCGCCTTTGCTGGGTGCGTCGTGGACATTGTAGGCACCCCGAGACACTGGTGGAACGCGGCGGGACTTGTGGGACTCGAACCTGGGTGTGATTTTGGACCAAATTCGGGACTTTTGCCCACTTTTCTTCCCAATCACAGTGCGCCTTTGCTGGGTGCGTTGTGGACATTGTAGGCACCCCGAGACACTGGTGGAACGCGGCGGGACTTGTGGGACTCGAACCTGGGTGTGATTTTGGACCAAATTCGGGACTTTTGCCCACTTTCCCAACTTTTCTTCCCAATCACAGTGCGCCTTTGCTGGGTAAGTTGTGGACATTGTAGGCACCCCGGAACCCTGGTGGAACGCGGCGGGACTTGTGGGACTCGAACCTGGGTGTGATTTTGGACCAAATTCGGGACTTTTGCCCACTTTCCCAACTTTTCTTCCCAATCACAGTGCGCCTTTGCTGGGTGCGTCGTGGACATGTCAGGCACCCCGGAACCCTGGTGGAACGCGGCGGGACTTGTGGGACTCGAACCTGGGTGTGATTTTGGACCAAATTCGGGACTTTTGCCCACTTTCCCAACTTTTCTTCCCAATCACAGTGCGCCTTTGCTGGGTGCGTCGTGGACATGTCAGGCACCCCGGAACCCTGGTGGAACGCGGCGGGACTTGTGGGACTCGAACCTGGGTGTGATTTTGGACCAAATTCGGGACTTTTGCCCACTTTCCCAACTTTTCTTCCCAATCACAGTGCGCCTTTGCTGGGTGCGTCGTGGACATGTCAGGCACCCCGGCACTCTGATGGAACGCGGCGGGACTTGCGGGACTCGAACCTGGGTGTGATTTTGGACCAAATTCGGGACTTTTGCCCACTTTCCCAACTTTTCTTCCCAATCACAGTGCGCCTTTGCTGGGTGCGTTGTGGACATTGTAGGCACCCCGGAACCCTGGTGGAACGCGGCGGGACTTGTGGGACTCGAACCTGGGTGTGATTTTGGACCAAATTCGGGACTTTTGCCCACTTTTCTTCCCAATCACAGTGCGCCTTTGCTGGGTGCGTTGTGGACATTGTAGGCACCCCGGAACCCTGGTGGAACGCGGCGGGACTTGTGGGACTCGAACCTGGGTGTGATTTTGGATCAAATTGGCGGCGGGACTTGTGGGACTCGAACCTGGGTGTGATTTTGGATCATTTCGTGGCCTTTTGCTATGCATGCCTTCTCCCCGCTAGTTTGATGTGTGCTGCTGCAAAAGTTCCAAGAGGGCGTTTTTGCCCCCCTCCAAACTCCTTCTCTTTGTTTATAGTGCATATTTTCTGCTGGATCTACTCTCTATTTACTCCAAGGAAAAAAACTAGCCGGTCGCGGCAAATTTTTACAATCGGTCGCCAAACTACGGCACGAGGGCCGAACGCGGTACGCCGGCGTCCAAGATACGGCCCGGGGATTTTTTTTGATTTTTTGGGCTTTTTTTGATTTTTTTGGACATGTTGGGCATCCCAGGACTCGGGTGCGACTGCAGGACGTGTGGGGCTCTAACCTGGGTGTGGTTTTTGGTCATTTTTCCGGACTTTTGCCCACTTTTCCAACTTTTCTTCCCAATCACAGTGCGCCTTTGCTGGGTGCGTTTTGGGCATGTGGGGGGCACCTCGGACTCGGGTGGGACGCGGCGGGACTTGTGGCACTCGTACCTGGGTGTGATTTTTGATCATTTTGTGGACTTTTCCCCAGACACTCTCCACTTTTCTACCCCACTTCCCCTGTGCGAAATACGGCAAACTGTCTGAAAATAGGGGCTCCAAGTGTTCCCCACTCTTTCTGGCCCACAAAAGGCCTCTCATTCCCCGGGAACACCTGTAGGACTCCCCGGCGTCAAGGAAATACGCCAAACCGTCTGAAAATAGGGGCCCAAAAGAACTGGAAATAATGTGTTTAATTTGGGGGGTGATGTCTATAATTATGGGGGTGCATTGGAGGCGGGAGTCCACTGGAGGGCTCCACACCGTCTGAATATAGGGCCCCAAAAGGCCTGGAATTAATGTATTTAATTTGGGGGGTGCATTTGCAGCGGGAGTCCACCGGAGGGCTCCAATTCCCCACTCTTTTGTTGACCTATGTATGGCCCCAAAAGGCCTCTCATTCCCCGGGGAGACCTGAAGGACCCCCCCGGCGTCACCGAAATAAGCCAAACTGTCTGAAAATAGGGGCTCCAAGGGTTCCCCACTCTTTCTGGCCCACAAAAGGCCTCTCATTCCCCGGGAACACCTGTAGGACTCCCCGGCGTCAAGGAGATACGCCAAACTGTCTGAAAATAGGGCCCCAAAAGAACTGGAAATGATGCCTTTAATTTGGGGGGTGATGTCTTTAATTTGGGGGGTGCATTGGAGGCGGGAGTCCACTGGAGGGCTACACACCGTCTGAATATAGGGCCCCAAAAGGCCTGGAATTAATGTCTTTAATTTGGGGGGTGCATTTGCAGCGGGAGTCCACCGGAGGGCTCCATTTCCCCACTCTTTTGTTGACATATGGCCACAAAAGGCCTCTCATTCCCCGGGAAGACCTGATGGACGCCCCGGCGTCACCGAAATAAGCCAAACTGTCTGAAAATAGGGGCTCCAAGTGTTCCCCACTCTTTCTGGCCCACAAAAGGCCCCTCATTCCCCGGGAACACCTGTAGGACTCCCCGGCGTCAAGGAAATACGCCAAACCGGCTGAAAATAGGCCCCCAAAAGAACTGGAAATAATGTCTTTAGTTTGGGGGGTGATGTCTTTAATTTGGGGGGTGCATTGGAGGCGGGAGTCCACTGGAGGGCTCCACAACGTCTGAAAATAGGGCCCCAAAAGAACTGGAAATAATGTGTTTAATTCAGGGTGCATTTGCAGCGAGTGTCCACCAGAGGGCTCCAATTCCCCAGCTATAGTCCTGGTACTCTAAAATGATGGCACTTAGTCAAATTTCCGCCTTTTTTTGATGACTTCCAACTAGGAGAGGGACTCATTTTGAGTTCCGGACCCGGGTGGAGAACCATAGCAGGTCGGCCTTCTTAAAGGGACATCCTCCTAGGCACTTAGTCAAATTTCCGCCTTTTTTTTTGGACTTCCAGCGAGGAGAGGGACAATTTTGCGTTCCAGACCCGGGTGGAGAACCATAGCAGGTCGGCCTTCTTAAAGGGACATCCTCCTAGGCACTTAGTCAAATTTACGCCTTTTTTTTGGACTTCCAGCGAGGAGAGGGACTAATTTGGCGTTCCAGACCCAGGTGGAGAACCATAGCAGGTCGGCCTTCTTAAAGGGACATGCCCCTAGACACTTAGTCAAATTTACGCCTTTTTTTTGGACTTCCAGCGAGGAGAGGGACTAATTTTGCTTTCCGTACCCGGATGGAGAACCATAGCACGTCGGCCTTCTTAAAGGGAAATGCTCCTAGGCACTTAGTCAAATTCACGCCTTTTTTTTGGACTTCCAGCGAGGAGAGGGACAATTTTGCTTTCCTGACCCAGGTGGAGAACCATAGCACGTCGGCCTTCTTTAAGGGACATCCTCCTAGGCACTTAGTCAAATTTACGCCTTTTTTATGGACTTCCAGCGAGGAGAGGGACTAATTTTGCTTTCCGCACCCGGGTGGAGAACCATAGCAGGTCAGCCTTCTTAAAGGGACATCCTCCTAGGCACTTAGTCAAATTTACGCCTTTTTTTTGGACTTCCAGCGAGGAGAGGGACTAATTTTGCTTTCCGTACCCGGGTGGAGAACCATAGCACGTCGGCCTTCTTAAAGGGAAATGCTCCTAGGCACTTAGTCAAATTCACGCCTTTTTTTTGGACTTCCAGCGAGGAGAGGGACAATTTTGCTTTCCTGACCCAGGTGGAGAACCATAGCACGTCGGCCTTCTTAAAGGGAAATGCTCCTAGGCACTTAGTCAAATTCACGCCTTTTTTTTGGACTTCCAGCGAGGAGAGGGACAATTTTGCTTTCCTGACCCAGGTGGAGAACCATAGCAGGTCGGCCTTCTTAAAGGGACATGCCCCTAGACACTTAGTCAAATTCACGCCTTTTTTTTGGACTTCCAGCGAGGAGAGGGACTAATTTGGCGTTCTGTACCCAGGTGGAGAACCATAGCACGTCGGCCTTCTTAAAGGGACATCCTCCTAGGCACTTAGTCAAATTCACGCCTTTTTTTTGGACTTCCAGCGAGGAGAGGGACTAATTTGGCGCTCCGTACCCAGGTGGAGAACCATAGCACGTCGGCCTTCTTAAAGGGACATCCTCCTAGGCACTTAGTCAAATTCACGCCTTTTTTTTGGACTTCCAGCGAGGAGAGGGACAATTTTGCGTTCCTGACCCAGGTGGAGGACCATAGCACGTCGGCCTTCTTAAAGGGACATCCTCCTAGGCACTTAGTCAAATTCACGCCTTTTTTTTGGACTTCCAGCGAGGAGAGGGACTAATTTGGCGTTCCAGACCCAGGTGGAGAACCATAGCACGTCGGCCTTCTTAAAGGGAAATGCTCCTAGGCACTTAGTCAAATTCACGCCTTTTTTTTGGACTTCCAGCGAGGAGAGGGACAATTTTGCTTTCCTGACCCAGGTGGAGAACCATATCACGTCGGCCTTCTTTAAGGGACATCCTCCTAGGCACTTAGTCAAATTTCCGCCTTTTTTTTGGACTTCCAGCGAGGAGAGGGACTAATTTGGCGTTCCAGACCCAGGTGGAGAACCATAGCACGTCGGCCTTCTTTAAGGGACATCCTCCTAGGCACTTAGTCAAATTTACGCCTTTTTTTTGGACTTCCAGCGAGGAGAGGGACAATTTTGCTTTCCTGACCCAGGTGGAGAACCATAGCACGTCGGCCTTCTTAAAGGGAAATGCTCCTAGGCACTTAGTCAAATTCACGCCTTTTTTTTGGACTTCCAGCTAGGAGAGGGACTAATTTGGCGTTCCGTACCCAGGTGGAGAACCATAGCAGGTCGGCCTTCTTAAAGGGAAATGCTCCTAGACACTTAGTCAAATTTCCGCCTTTTTTTTTGGACTTCCAGCGAGGAGAGGGACTAATTTGGCGTTCCAGACCCAGGTGGAGAACCATAGCACGTCGGCCTTCTTTAAGGGACATCCTCCTAGGCACTTAGTCAAATTTACGCCTTTTTTTTGGACTTCCAGCGAGGAGAGGGACTAATTTTGCTTTCCGTACCCGGGTGGAGAACCATAGCACGTCGGCCTTCTTAAAGGGAAATGCTCCTAGGCACTTAGTCAAATTCACGCCTTTTTTTTGGACTTCCAGCGAGGAGAGGGACAATTTTGCTTTCCTGACCCAGGTGGAGAACCATAGCACGTCGGCCTTCTTAAAGGGACATCCTCCTAGGCACTTAGTCAAATTCACGCCTTTTTTTTGGACTTCCAGCGAGGAGAGGGACTAATTTGGCGTTCCAGACCCAGGTGGAGAACCATAGCAGGTCGGCCTTCTTAAAGGGACATGCCCCTAGACACTTAGTCAAATTTACGCCTGAAAATAGGGCCCCAAAAGAACTGGAAATAATGTCTTTAATTCAGGGTGCATTTGCAGCGAGTGTCCACCAGAGGGCTCCAATTCCCCCACTATAGTCCTGGTACTCTAAAATGATGGCACTTAGTCAAATTTCCGCCTTTTTTTGATGACTTCCAACTAGGAGAGGGACTAATTTTGAGTTCCGGACCCGGGTGGAGAACCATAGCACGTCGGCCTTCTTAAAGGGACATCCTCCTAGGCACTTAGTCAAATTCACGCCTTTTTTTTGGACTTCCAGCGAGGAGAGGGACAATTTTGCTTTCCTGACCCAGGTGGAGAACCATAGCACGTCGGCCTTCTTAAAGGGACATCCTCCTAGGCACTTAGTCAAATTCACGCCTTTTTTTTGGACTTCCAGCGAGGAGAGGGACAATTTTGCTTTCCTGACCCAGGTGGAGAACCATAGCACGTCGGCCTTCTTAAAGGGAAATGCTCCTAGACACTTAGTCAAATTCACGCCTTTTTTTTGGACTTCCAGCTAGGAGAGGGACTAATTTGGCGTTCCGTACCCAGGTGGAGAACCATAGCAGGTCGGCCTTCTTAAAGGGAAATGCTCCTAGACACTTAGTCAAATTTCCGCCTTTTTTTTTGGACTTCCAGCGAGGAGAGGGACTAATTTGGCGTTCCAGACCCAGGTGGAGAACCATAGCACGTCGGCCTTCTTTAAGGGACATCCTCCTAGGCACTTAGTCAAATTTACGCCTTTTTTTTGGACTTCCAGCGAGGAGAGGGACTAATTTTGCTTTCCGTACCCGGGTGGAGAACCATAGCACGTCGGCCTTCTTAAAGGGAAATGCTCCTAGGCACTTAGTCAAATTCACGCCTTTTTTTTGGACTTCCAGCGAGGAGAGGGACAATTTTGCTTTCCTGACCCAGGTGGAGAACCATAGCACGTCGGCCTTCTTAAAGGGACATCCTCCTAGGCACTTAGTCAAATTCACGCCTTTTTTTTGGACTTCCAGCGAGGAGAGGGACTAATTTGGCGTTCCAGACCCAGGTGGAGAACCATAGCACGTCGGCCTTCTTAAAGGGACATCCTCCTAGGCACTTAGTCAAATTCACGCCTTTTTTTTGGACTTCCAGCGAGGAGAGGGACAATTTTGCTTTCCTGACCCAGGTGGAGAACCATAGCACGTCGGCCTTCTTAAAGGGACATCCTCCTAGGCACTTAGTCAAATTCACGCCTTTTTTTTGGACTTCCAGCGAGGAGAGGGACTAATTTGGCGTTCTGTACCCAGGTGGAGAACCAAGGGACGTCGGCCTTCTTAAGGGGACATCCTCCTAGACACTTAGTCAAATTCACGCCTTTTTTTTGGACTTCCAGCGAGGAGAGGGACAATTTTGCTTTCCTGACCCAGGTGGAGAACCATAGCACGTCGGCCTTCTTAAAGGGAAATGCTCCTAGGCACTTAGTCAAATTCACGCCTTTTTTTTGGACTTCCAGCGAGGAGAGGGACAATTTTGCTTTCCTGACCCAGGTGGAGAACCATAGCACGTCGGCCTTCTTAAAGGGAAATGCTCCTAGGCACTTAGTCAAATTCACGCCTTTTTTTTGGACTTCCAGCGAGGAGAGGGACTAATTTGGCGTTCCAGACCCAGGTGGAGAACCATAGCAGGTCGGCCTTCTTAAAGGGACATGCCCCTAGACACTTAGTCAAATTTACGCCTGAAAATAGGGCCCCAAAAGAACTGGAAATAATGTCTTTAATTCAGGGTGCATTTGCAGCGAGTGTCCACCAGAGGGCTCCAATTCCCCCACTATAGTCCTGGTACTCTAAAATGATGGCACTTAGTCAAATTTCCGCCTTTTTTTGATGACTTCCAACTAGGAGAGGGACTAATTTTGAGTTCCGGACCCGGGTGGAGAACCATAGCACGTCGGCCTTCTTAAAGGGACATCCTCCTAGGCACTTAGTCAAATTTCCGCCTTTTTTTTGGACTTCCAGCGAGGAGAGGGACTAATTTGGCGTTCCAGACCCAGGTGGAGAACCATAGCACGTCGGCCTTCTTTAAGGGACATCCTCCTAGGCACTTAGTCAAATTCACGCCTTTTTTTTGGACTTCCAGCGAGGAGAGGGACAATTTTGCTTTCCTGACCCAGGTGGAGAACCATAGCACGTCGGCCTTCTTAAAGGGAAATGCTCCTAGGCACTTAGTCAAATTCACGCCTTTTTTTTGGACTTCCAGCGAGGAGAGGGACAATTTTGCTTTCCTGACCCAGGTGGAGAACCATAGCACGTCGGCCTTCTTAAAGGGAAATGCTCCTAGACACTTAGTCAAATTTACCAAACTTTTCTATAGAGCCCTGGTACTCTAAAATGATGACACATAGACAAAAAACCAAACTTTTCTATAGAGGCCTGGTACTCTAAAATGATGGCACTTAGTCAAATTTCCGCCTTTTTTTTGGACTTCCAGCGAGGAGAGGGACAATTTTGCTTTCCTGACCCAGGTGGAGAACCATAGCACGTCGGCCTCATAAAGGGACATCCTCCTAGGCACTTAGTCAAATTTCCGCCTTTTTTTTGGACTTCCAGCGAGGAGAGGGACTAATTTTGCGTTCCTGACCCAGGTGGAGAACCATAGCAGGTCGGCCTTCTTAAAGGGACATCCTCCTAGGCACTTAGTCAAATTTACGCCTTTTTTTTTGGACTTCCAGCGAGGAGAGGGACTAATTTTGCTTTCCTGACCCAGGTGGAGAACCATAGCAGGTCGGCCTTCTTAAAGGGACATCCTCCTAGGCACTTAGTCAAATTTACACCTTTTTTTTGGACTTCCAGCGAGGAGAGGGACTAATTTTGCGTTCCTGACCCAGGTGGAGAACCATAGCAGGTCGGCCTTCTTAAAGGGAAATGCTCCTAGACACTTAGTCAAATTTCCGCCTTTTTTTTTGGACTTCCAGCGAGGAGAGGGACTAATTTGGCGTTCCAGACCCAGGTGGAGAACCATAGCAGGTCGGCCTTCTTAAAGGGACATGCCCCTAGACACTTAGTCAAATTTACGCCTGAAAATAGGGCCCCAAAAGAACTGGAAATAATGTCTTTAATTCAGGGTGCATTTGCAGCGAGTGTCCACCAGAGGGCTCCAATTCCCCCACTATAGTCCTGGTACTCTAAAATGATGGCACTTAGTCAAATTTCCGCCTTTTTTTGATGACTTCCAACTAGGAGAGGGACTAATTTTGAGTTCCGGACCCGGGTGGAGAACCATAGCACGTCGGCCTTCTTAAAGGGACATCCTCCTAGGCACTTAGTCAAATTTCCGCCTTTTTTTTGGACTTCCAGCGAGGAGAGGGACTAATTTGGCGTTCCAGACCCAGGTGGAGAACCATAGCACGTCGGCCTTCTTTAAGGGACATCCTCCTAGGCACTTAGTCAAATTTACGCCTTTTTTTTGGACTTCCAGCGAGGAGAGGGACAATTTTGCTTTCCTGACCCAGGTGGAGAACCATAGCACGTCGGCCTTCTTAAAGGGAAATGCTCCTAGGCACTTAGTCAAATTCACGCCTTTTTTTTGGACTTCCAGCGAGGAGAGGGACAATTTTGCTTTCCTGACCCAGGTGGAGAACCATAGCACGTCGGCCTTCTTAAAGGGAAATGCTCCTAGGCACTTAGTCAAATTCACGCCTTTTTTTTGGACTTCCAGCGAGGAGAGGGACAATTTTGCTTTCCTGACCCAGGTGGAGAACCATAGCACGTCGGCCTTCTTAAAGGGAAATGCTCCTAGGCACTTAGTCAAATTCACGCCTTTTTTTTGGACTTCCAGCGAGGAGAGGGACAATTTTGCTTTCCTGACCCAGGTGGAGAACCATAGCACGTCGGCCTTCTTAAAGGGAAATGCTCCTAGGCACTTAGTCAAATTCACGCCTTTTTTTTGGACTTCCAGCGAGGAGAGGGACAATTTTGCTTTCCTGACCCAGGTGGAGAACCATAGCACGTCGGCCTTCTTAAAGGGAAATGCTCCTAGGCACTTAGTCAAATTCACGCCTTTTTTTTGGACTTCCAGCGAGGAGAGGGACTAATTTGGCGTTCCAGACCCAGGTGGAGAACCATAGCAGGTCGGCCTTCTTAAAGGGACATGCCCCTAGACACTTAGTCAAATTTACGCCTGAAAATAGGGCCCCAAAAGAACTGGAAATAATGTCTTTAATTCAGGGTGCATTTGCAGCGAGTGTCCACCAGAGGGCTCCAATTCCCCCACTATAGTCCTGGTACTCTAAAATGATGGCACTTAGTCAAATTTCCGCCTTTTTTTGATGACTTCCAACTAGGAGAGGGACTAATTTTGAGTTCCGGACCCGGGTGGAGAACCATAGCACGTCGGCCTTCTTAAAGGGACATCCTCCTAGGCACTTAGTCAAATTTCCGCCTTTTTTTTGGACTTCCAGCGAGGAGAGGGACTAATTTGGCGTTCCAGACCCAGGTGGAGAACCATAGCACGTCGGCCTTCTTTAAGGGACATCCTCCTAGGCACTTAGTCAAATTCACGCCTTTTTTTTGGACTTCCAGCGAGGAGAGGGACAATTTTGCTTTCCTGACCCAGGTGGAGAACCATAGCACGTCGGCCTTCTTAAAGGGAAATGCTCCTAGGCACTTAGTCAAATTCACGCCTTTTTTTTGGACTTCCAGCGAGGAGAGGGACAATTTTGCTTTCCTGACCCAGGTGGAGAACCATAGCACGTCGGCCTTCTTAAAGGGAAATGCTCCTAGACACTTAGTCAAATTTACCAAACTTTTCTATAGAGCCCTGGTACTCTAAAATGATGACACATAGACAAAAAACCAAACTTTTCTATAGAGGCCTGGTACTCTAAAATGATGGCACTTAGTCAAATTTCCGCCTTTTTTTTGGACTTCCAGCGAGGAGAGGGACAATTTTGCTTTCCTGACCCAGGTGGAGAACCATAGCACGTCGGCCTCATAAAGGGACATCCTCCTAGGCACTTAGTCAAATTTCCGCCTTTTTTTTGGACTTCCAGCGAGGAGAGGGACTAATTTTGCGTTCCTGACCCAGGTGGAGAACCATAGCAGGTCGGCCTTCTTAAAGGGACATCCTCCTAGGCACTTAGTCAAATTTACGCCTTTTTTTTTGGACTTCCAGCGAGGAGAGGGACTAATTTTGCTTTCCTGACCCAGGTGGAGAACCATAGCAGGTCGGCCTTCTTAAAGGGACATCCTCCTAGGCACTTAGTCAAATTTACACCTTTTTTTTGGACTTCCAGCGAGGAGAGGGACTAATTTTGCGTTCCTGACCCAGGTGGAGAACCATAGCAGGTCGGCCTTCTTAAAGGGAAATGCTCCTAGACACTTAGTCAAATTTCCGCCTTTTTTTTTGGACTTCCAGCGAGGAGAGGGACTAATTTGGCGTTCCAGACCCAGGTGGAGAACCATAGCAGGTCGGCCTTCTTAAAGGGACATGCCCCTAGACACTTAGTCAAATTTACGCCTGAAAATAGGGCCCCAAAAGAACTGGAAATAATGTCTTTAATTCAGGGTGCATTTGCAGCGAGTGTCCACCAGAGGGCTCCAATTCCCCCACTATAGTCCTGGTACTCTAAAATGATGGCACTTAGTCAAATTTCCGCCTTTTTTTGATGACTTCCAACTAGGAGAGGGACTAATTTTGAGTTCCGGACCCGGGTGGAGAACCATAGCACGTCGGCCTTCTTAAAGGGACATCCTCCTAGGCACTTAGTCAAATTTCCGCCTTTTTTTTGGACTTCCAGCGAGGAGAGGGACTAATTTGGCGTTCCAGACCCAGGTGGAGAACCATAGCACGTCGGCCTTCTTTAAGGGACATCCTCCTAGGCACTTAGTCAAATTTCCGCCTTTTTTTTGGACTTCCAGCGAGGAGAGGGACTAATTTGGCGTTCCAGACCCAGGTGGAGAACCATAGCACGTCGGCCTTCTTTAAGGGACATCCTCCTAGGCACTTAGTCAAATTTACGCCTTTTTTTTGGACTTCCAGCGAGGAGAGGGACAATTTTGCTTTCCTGACCCAGGTGGAGAACCATAGCACGTCGGCCTTCTTAAAGGGAAATGCTCCTAGGCACTTAGTCAAATTCACGCCTTTTTTTTGGACTTCCAGCGAGGAGAGGGACAATTTTGCTTTCCTGACCCAGGTGGAGAACCATAGCACGTCGGCCTTCTTAAAGGGAAATGCTCCTAGGCACTTAGTCAAATTCACGCCTTTTTTTTGGACTTCCAGCGAGGAGAGGGACAATTTTGCTTTCCTGACCCAGGTGGAGAACCATAGCACGTCGGCCTTCTTAAAGGGAAATGCTCCTAGGCACTTAGTCAAATTCACGCCTTTTTTTTGGACTTCCAGCGAGGAGAGGGACAATTTTGCTTTCCTGACCCAGGTGGAGAACCATAGCACGTCGGCCTTCTTAAAGGGAAATGCTCCTAGGCACTTAGTCAAATTCACGCCTTTTTTTTGGACTTCCAGCGAGGAGAGGGACAATTTTGCTTTCCTGACCCAGGTGGAGAACCATAGCACGTCGGCCTTCTTAAAGGGAAATGCTCCTAGGCACTTAGTCAAATTCACGCCTTTTTTTTGGACTTCCAGCGAGGAGAGGGACTAATTTGGCGTTCCAGACCCAGGTGGAGAACCATAGCAGGTCGGCCTTCTTAAAGGGACATGCCCCTAGACACTTAGTCAAATTTACGCCTGAAAATAGGGCCCCAAAAGAACTGGAAATAATGTCTTTAATTCAGGGTGCATTTGCAGCGAGTGTCCACCAGAGGGCTCCAATTCCCCCACTATAGTCCTGGTACTCTAAAATGATGGCACTTAGTCAAATTTCCGCCTTTTTTTGATGACTTCCAACTAGGAGAGGGACTAATTTTGAGTTCCGGACCCGGGTGGAGAACCATAGCACGTCGGCCTTCTTAAAGGGACATCCTCCTAGGCACTTAGTCAAATTTCCGCCTTTTTTTTGGACTTCCAGCGAGGAGAGGGACTAATTTGGCGTTCCAGACCCAGGTGGAGAACCATAGCACGTCGGCCTTCTTTAAGGGACATCCTCCTAGGCACTTAGTCAAATTCACGCCTTTTTTTTGGACTTCCAGCGAGGAGAGGGACAATTTTGCTTTCCTGACCCAGGTGGAGAACCATAGCACGTCGGCCTTCTTAAAGGGAAATGCTCCTAGGCACTTAGTCAAATTCACGCCTTTTTTTTGGACTTCCAGCGAGGAGAGGGACAATTTTGCTTTCCTGACCCAGGTGGAGAACCATAGCACGTCGGCCTTCTTAAAGGGAAATGCTCCTAGACACTTAGTCAAATTTACCAAACTTTTCTATAGAGCCCTGGTACTCTAAAATGATGACACATAGACAAAAAACCAAACTTTTCTATAGAGGCCTGGTACTCTAAAATGATGGCACTTAGTCAAATTTCCGCCTTTTTTTTGGACTTCCAGCGAGGAGAGGGACAATTTTGCTTTCCTGACCCAGGTGGAGAACCATAGCACGTCGGCCTCATAAAGGGACATCCTCCTAGGCACTTAGTCAAATTTCCGCCTTTTTTTTGGACTTCCAGCGAGGAGAGGGACTAATTTTGCGTTCCTGACCCAGGTGGAGAACCATAGCAGGTCGGCCTTCTTAAAGGGACATCCTCCTAGGCACTTAGTCAAATTTACGCCTTTTTTTTTGGACTTCCAGCGAGGAGAGGGACTAATTTTGCTTTCCTGACCCAGGTGGAGAACCATAGCAGGTCGGCCTTCTTAAAGGGACAT
This sequence comes from Nerophis lumbriciformis, assembly GCF_033978685.3. Lineage (NCBI taxonomy): Eukaryota > Metazoa > Chordata > Actinopteri > Syngnathiformes > Syngnathidae > Nerophis > Nerophis lumbriciformis. The sequence continues at coordinate 184,509 of NW_027316586.1, read as the reverse complement.
CCTCCTAGGCACTTAGTCAAATTTACACCTTTTTTTTGGACTTCCAGCGAGGAGAGGGACTAATTTTGCGTTCCTGACCCAGGTGGAGAACCATAGCAGGTCGGCCTTCTTAAAGGGAAATGCTCCTAGACACTTAGTCAAATTTCCGCCTTTTTTTTTGGACTTCCAGCGAGGAGAGGGACTAATTTGGCGTTCCAGACCCAGGTGGAGAACCATAGCAGGTCGGCCTTCTTAAAGGGACATGCCCCTAGACACTTAGTCAAATTTACGCCTGAAAATAGGGCCCCAAAAGAACTGGAAATAATGTCTTTAATTCAGGGTGCATTTGCAGCGAGTGTCCACCAGAGGGCTCCAATTCCCCCACTATAGTCCTGGTACTCTAAAATGATGGCACTTAGTCAAATTTCCGCCTTTTTTTGATGACTTCCAACTAGGAGAGGGACTAATTTTGAGTTCCGGACCCGGGTGGAGAACCATAGCACGTCGGCCTTCTTAAAGGGACATCCTCCTAGGCACTTAGTCAAATTTCCGCCTTTTTTTTGGACTTCCAGCGAGGAGAGGGACTAATTTGGCGTTCCAGACCCAGGTGGAGAACCATAGCACGTCGGCCTTCTTTAAGGGACATCCTCCTAGGCACTTAGTCAAATTTACGCCTTTTTTTTGGACTTCCAGCGAGGAGAGGGACAATTTTGCTTTCCTGACCCAGGTGGAGAACCATAGCACGTCGGCCTTCTTAAAGGGAAATGCTCCTAGGCACTTAGTCAAATTCACGCCTTTTTTTTGGACTTCCAGCGAGGAGAGGGACAATTTTGCTTTCCTGACCCAGGTGGAGAACCATAGCACGTCGGCCTTCTTAAAGGGAAATGCTCCTAGGCACTTAGTCAAATTCACGCCTTTTTTTTGGACTTCCAGCGAGGAGAGGGACAATTTTGCTTTCCTGACCCAGGTGGAGAACCATAGCACGTCGGCCTTCTTAAAGGGAAATGCTCCTAGGCACTTAGTCAAATTCACGCCTTTTTTTTGGACTTCCAGCGAGGAGAGGGACAATTTTGCTTTCCTGACCCAGGTGGAGAACCATAGCACGTCGGCCTTCTTAAAGGGAAATGCTCCTAGGCACTTAGTCAAATTCACGCCTTTTTTTTGGACTTCCAGCGAGGAGAGGGACAATTTTGCTTTCCTGACCCAGGTGGAGAACCATAGCACGTCGGCCTTCTTAAAGGGAAATGCTCCTAGGCACTTAGTCAAATTCACGCCTTTTTTTTGGACTTCCAGCGAGGAGAGGGACTAATTTGGCGTTCCAGACCCAGGTGGAGAACCATAGCAGGTCGGCCTTCTTAAAGGGACATGCCCCTAGACACTTAGTCAAATTTACGCCTGAAAATAGGGCCCCAAAAGAACTGGAAATAATGTCTTTAATTCAGGGTGCATTTGCAGCGAGTGTCCACCAGAGGGCTCCAATTCCCCCACTATAGTCCTGGTACTCTAAAATGATGGCACTTAGTCAAATTTCCGCCTTTTTTTGATGACTTCCAACTAGGAGAGGGACTAATTTTGAGTTCCGGACCCGGGTGGAGAACCATAGCACGTCGGCCTTCTTAAAGGGACATCCTCCTAGGCACTTAGTCAAATTTCCGCCTTTTTTTTGGACTTCCAGCGAGGAGAGGGACTAATTTGGCGTTCCAGACCCAGGTGGAGAACCATAGCACGTCGGCCTTCTTTAAGGGACATCCTCCTAGGCACTTAGTCAAATTTACGCCTTTTTTTTGGACTTCCAGCGAGGAGAGGGACAATTTTGCTTTCCTGACCCAGGTGGAGAACCATAGCACGTCGGCCTTCTTAAAGGGACATCCTCCTAGGCACTTAGTCAAATTTCCGCCTTTTTTTTGGACTTCCAGCGAGGAGAGGGACTAATTTGGCGTTCCAGACCCAGGTGGAGAACCATAGCACGTCGGCCTTCTTTAAGGGACATCCTCCTAGGCACTTAGTCAAATTTACGCCTTTTTTTTGGACTTCCAGCGAGGAGAGGGACAATTTTGCTTTCCTGACCCAGGTGGAGAACCATAGCACGTCGGCCTTCTTAAAGGGACATCCTCCTAGGCACTTAGTCAAATTCACGCCTTTTTTTTGGACTTCCAGCGAGGAGAGGGACTAATTTGGCGCTCCGTACCCAGGTGGAGAACCATAGCACGTCGGCCTTCTTAAAGGGACATCCTCCTAGGCACTTAGTCAAATTCACGCCTTTTTTTTGGACTTCCAGCGAGGAGAGGGACAATTTTGCGTTCCTGACCCAGGTGGAGGACCATAGCACGTCGGCCTTCTTAAAGGGACATCCTCCTAGGCACTTAGTCAAATTCACGCCTTTTTTTTGGACTTCCAGCGAGGAGAGGGACTAATTTGGCGTTCCAGACCCAGGTGGAGAACCATAGCACGTCGGCCTTCTTAAAGGGAAATGCTCCTAGGCACTTAGTCAAATTCACGCCTTTTTTTTGGACTTCCAGCGAGGAGAGGGACAATTTTGCTTTCCTGACCCAGGTGGAGAACCATAGCACGTCGGCCTTCTTAAAGGGACATCCTCCTAGGCACTTAGTCAAATTTCCGCCTTTTTTTTGGACTTCCAGCGAGGAGAGGGACTAATTTGGCGTTCCAGACCCAGGTGGAGAACCATAGCACGTCGGCCTTCTTTAAGGGACATCCTCCTAGGCACTTAGTCAAATTTACGCCTTTTTTTTGGACTTCCAGCGAGGAGAGGGACAATTTTGCTTTCCTGACCCAGGTGGAGAACCATAGCACGTCGGCCTTCTTAAAGGGACATCCTCCTAGGCACTTAGTCAAATTCACGCCTTTTTTTTGGACTTCCAGCGAGGAGAGGGACTAATTTGGCGCTCCGTACCCAGGTGGAGAACCATAGCACGTCGGCCTTCTTAAAGGGACATCCTCCTAGGCACTTAGTCAAATTCACGCCTTTTTTTTGGACTTCCAGCGAGGAGAGGGACAATTTTGCGTTCCTGACCCAGGTGGAGGACCATAGCACGTCGGCCTTCTTAAAGGGACATCCTCCTAGGCACTTAGTCAAATTCACGCCTTTTTTTTGGACTTCCAGCGAGGAGAGGGACTAATTTGGCGTTCCAGACCCAGGTGGAGAACCATAGCACGTCGGCCTTCTTAAAGGGAAATGCTCCTAGGCACTTAGTCAAATTCACGCCTTTTTTTTGGACTTCCAGCGAGGAGAGGGACAATTTTGCTTTCCTGACCCAGGTGGAGAACCATATCACGTCGGCCTTCTTTAAGGGACATCCTCCTAGGCACTTAGTCAAATTTACGCCTTTTTTTTGGACTTCCAGCGAGGAGAGGGACAATTTTGCTTTCCTGACCCAGGTGGAGAACCATAGCACGTCGGCCTTCTTAAAGGGAAATGCTCCTAGGCACTTAGTCAAATTCACGCCTTTTTTTTGGACTTCCAGCGAGGAGAGGGACAATTTTGCTTTCCTGACCCAGGTGGAGAACCATAGCACGTCGGCCTTCTTAAAGGGAAATGCTCCTAGGCACTTAGTCAAATTCACGCCTTTTTTTTGGACTTCCAGCGAGGAGAGGGACAATTTTGCTTTCCTGACCCAGGTGGAGAACCATAGCACGTCGGCCTTCTTAAAGGGAAATGCTCCTAGGCACTTAGTCAAATTCACGCCTTTTTTTTGGACTTCCAGCGAGGAGAGGGACAATTTTGCTTTCCTGACCCAGGTGGAGAACCATAGCACGTCGGCCTTCTTAAAGGGACATCCTCCTAGGCACTTAGTCAAATTCACGCCTTTTTTTTGGACTTCCAGCGAGGAGAGGGACTAATTTGGCGTTCCAGACCCAGGTGGAGAACCATAGCAGGTCGGCCTTCTTAAAGGGACATGCCCCTAGACACTTAGTCAAATTTACGCCTGAAAATAGGGCCCCAAAAGAACTGGAAATAATGTCTTTAATTCAGGGTGCATTTGCAGCGAGTGTCCACCAGAGGGCTCCAATTCCCCCACTATAGTCCTGGTACTCTAAAATGATGGCACTTAGTCAAATTTCCGCCTTTTTTTGATGACTTCCAACTAGGAGAGGGACTAATTTTGAGTTCCGGACCCGGGTGGAGAACCATAGCACGTCGGCCTTCTTAAAGGGACATCCTCCTAGGCACTTAGTCAAATTTCCGCCTTTTTTTTGGACTTCCAGCGAGGAGAGGGACTAATTTGGCGTTCCAGACCCAGGTGGAGAACCATAGCACGTCGGCCTTCTTTAAGGGACATCCTCCTAGGCACTTAGTCAAATTTACGCCTTTTTTTTGGACTTCCAGCGAGGAGAGGGACAATTTTGCTTTCCTGACCCAGGTGGAGAACCATAGCACGTCGGCCTTCTTAAAGGGACATCCTCCTAGGCACTTAGTCAAATTCACGCCTTTTTTTTGGACTTCCAGCGAGGAGAGGGACAATTTTGCTTTCCTGACCCAGGTGGAGAACCATAGCACGTCGGCCTTCTTAA
>NW_027316586.1:147500-167500 GCF_033978685.3 Nerophis lumbriciformis | reverse complement strand
CAGTTTGAAAAAAGAACCAGAGGATAGAGGGGAAAAACACCATATTTGTGTCCGAAAATAGCTCACTTTGACTCGGACGCGTTCCCTGTGATTTCAGCCTGTCAGACATGGTGCACATAGTAACGAGATGGAGGTGTTTTGGTCGACCAGGTAAAAAACGAAAAATCGAGAGAAGGTAAAAAGTAGGTGAAAAATTAAGCCTCTCTCGTTAAGGTACTTAGAAAAAATCCCAAAAAAAAAATGAACTCCCATTGAAATGAATGGGGAAAAATTTTTTTCTCGTTTTTTTTCTAAGTACAACAACGAGAGAAGGTAAAAAATGGTTTTTTTTAGCCTCTCTCGTTAAGGTACTTAGAAAAAAACCCAGATTTTTTTTTTTCTCGTTTTTTTTCTAAGTACAACAACGAGAGAAGGTAAAAACAGGTGCTTTTTAGCCTCTCTCGTTAAGGTACTTGGAAAAAATCCGAGACATGTTTGGTCTTCCCCACTGACAGTGCGCCTTTGCTGGGTAAGTTGTGGACGTGCCAGGCACCCCCGGGACACCGGTGGAACGCGGCCGGACTCGTGGTACTCCAACCCGGGCATAATTTTGGATATTTTCCGGTCCTTTTTTTCCCCACTTTCCCAACTTTTCTTCTGAATCACAGTGCGCCTTTGCTGGGTAAGTTGTGGACATGGCAGGCACCCCCGGGACACCGGTGGAACGCGGCCGGACTCGTGGTACTCCAACCCGGGCATAATTTTGGATCAAATTCGGGACTTTTGCCCACTTTCCCAACTTTTCTTCCCAATCACAGTGCGCCTTTGCTGGGTAAGTTGTGGACATGCCAGGCACCCCCGGGACACCGGTGGAACGCGGCCGGACTCGTGGTACTCCAACCCGGGCATAATTTTGGATCAAATTCGGGACTTTTGCCCACTTTCCCAACTTTTCTTCTGAATCACAGTGCGCCTTTGCTGGGTAAGTTGTGGACATGGCAGGCACCCCCGGGACACCGGTGGAACGCGGCCGGACTCGTGGTACTCCAACCCGGGCATAATTTTGGATCAAATTCGGGACTTTTGCCCACTTTCCCAACTTTTCTTCCCAATCACAGTGCGCCTTTGCTGGGTAAGTTGTGGACATGGCAGGCACCCCCGGGACACCGGTGGAACGCGGCCGGACTCGTGGTACTCCAACCCGGGCATAATTTTGGATCAAATTCGGGACTTTTGCCCACTTTCCCAACTTTTCTTCCCAATCACAGTGCGCCTTTGCTGGGTGCGTTGTGGACATGCCAGGCACCCCCGGGACACCGGTGGAACGCGGCCGGACTCGTGGTACTCCAACCCGGGCATAATTTTGGATCAAATTCGGGACTTTTGCCCACTTTCCCAACTTTTCTTCCCAATCACAGTGCGCCTTTGCTGGGTAAGTTGTGGACATGCCAGGCACCCCCGGGACACCGGTGGAACGCGGCCGGACTCGTGGTACTCCAACCCGGGCATAATTTTGGATCAAATTCGGGACTTTTGCCCACTTTCCCAACTTTTCTTCCCAATCACAGTGCGCCTTTGCTGGGTGCGTCGTGGACATTGTAGGCACCCCGGAACCCTGGTGGAACGCGGCGGGACTTGTGGGACTCGAACCTGGGTGTGATTTTGGACCAAATTCGGGACTTTTGCCCACTTTCCCAACTTTTCTTCCCAATCACAGTGCGCCTTTGCTGGGTGCGTTGTGGACATTGTAGGCACCCCGAGACACTGGTGGAACGCGGCGGGACTTGTGGGACTCGAACCTGGGTGTGATTTTGGACCAAATTCGGGACTTTTGCCCACTTTCCCAACTTTTCTTCCCAATCACAGTGCGCCTTTGCTGGGTGCGTTGTGGACATTGTAGGCACCCCGGAACCCTGGTGGAACGCGGCGGGACTTGTGGGACTCGAACCTGGGTGTGATTTTGGACCAAATTCGGGACTTTTGCCCACTTTCCCAACTTTTCTTCCCAATCACAGTGCGCCTTTGCTGGGTGCGTTGTGGACATTGTAGGCACCCCGAGACACTGGTGGAACGCGGCGGGACTTGTGGGACTCGAACCTGGGTGTGATTTTGGACCAAATTCGGGACTTTTGCCCACTTTCCCAACTTTTCTTCCCAATCACAGTGCGCCTTTGCTGGGTGCGTTGTGGACATTGTAGGCACCCCGAGACACTGGTGGAACGCGGCGGGACTTGTGGGACTCGAACCTGGGTGTGATTTTGGACCAAATTCGGGACTTTTGCCCACTTTCCCAACTTTTCTTCCCAATCACAGTGCGCCTTTGCTGGGTGCGTTGTGGACATTGTAGGCACCCCGGAACCCTGGTGGAACGCGGCGGGACTTGTGGGACTCGAACCTGGGTGTGATTTTGGACCAAATTCGGGACTTTTGCCCACTTTCCCAACTTTTCTTCCCAATCACAGTGCGCCTTTGCTGGGTGCGTTGTGGACATTGTAGGCACCCCGGAACCCTGGTGGAACGCGGCGGGACTTGTGGGACTCGAACCTGGGTGTGATTTTGGTCCAAATTCGGGACTTTTGCCCACTTTCCCAACTTTTCTTCCCAATCACAGTGCGCCTTTGCTGGGTGCGTTGTGGACATTGTAGGCACCCCGGAACCCTGGTGGAACGCGGCGGGACTTGTGGGACTCGAACCTGGGTGTGATTTTGGACCAAATTCGGGACTTTTGCCCACTTTCCCAACTTTTCTTCCCAATCACAGTGCGCCTTTGCTGGGTGCGTCGTGGACATTGTAGGCACCCCGAGACACTGGTGGAACGCGGCGGGACTTGTGGGACTCGAACCTGGGTGTGATTTTGGACCAAATTCGGGACTTTTGCCCACTTTTCTTCCCAATCACAGTGCGCCTTTGCTGGGTGCGTTGTGGACATTGTAGGCACCCCGAGACACTGGTGGAACGCGGCGGGACTTGTGGGACTCGAACCTGGGTGTGATTTTGGACCAAATTCGGGACTTTTGCCCACTTTCCCAACTTTTCTTCCCAATCACAGTGCGCCTTTGCTGGGTAAGTTGTGGACATTGTAGGCACCCCGGAACCCTGGTGGAACGCGGCGGGACTTGTGGGACTCGAACCTGGGTGTGATTTTGGACCAAATTCGGGACTTTTGCCCACTTTCCCAACTTTTCTTCCCAATCACAGTGCGCCTTTGCTGGGTGCGTCGTGGACATGTCAGGCACCCCGGAACCCTGGTGGAACGCGGCGGGACTTGTGGGACTCGAACCTGGGTGTGATTTTGGACCAAATTCGGGACTTTTGCCCACTTTCCCAACTTTTCTTCCCAATCACAGTGCGCCTTTGCTGGGTGCGTCGTGGACATGTCAGGCACCCCGGAACCCTGGTGGAACGCGGCGGGACTTGTGGGACTCGAACCTGGGTGTGATTTTGGACCAAATTCGGGACTTTTGCCCACTTTCCCAACTTTTCTTCCCAATCACAGTGCGCCTTTGCTGGGTGCGTCGTGGACATGTCAGGCACCCCGGCACTCTGATGGAACGCGGCGGGACTTGCGGGACTCGAACCTGGGTGTGATTTTGGACCAAATTCGGGACTTTTGCCCACTTTCCCAACTTTTCTTCCCAATCACAGTGCGCCTTTGCTGGGTGCGTTGTGGACATTGTAGGCACCCCGGAACCCTGGTGGAACGCGGCGGGACTTGTGGGACTCGAACCTGGGTGTGATTTTGGACCAAATTCGGGACTTTTGCCCACTTTTCTTCCCAATCACAGTGCGCCTTTGCTGGGTGCGTTGTGGACATTGTAGGCACCCCGGAACCCTGGTGGAACGCGGCGGGACTTGTGGGACTCGAACCTGGGTGTGATTTTGGATCAAATTGGCGGCGGGACTTGTGGGACTCGAACCTGGGTGTGATTTTGGATCATTTCGTGGCCTTTTGCTATGCATGCCTTCTCCCCGCTAGTTTGATGTGTGCTGCTGCAAAAGTTCCAAGAGGGCGTTTTTGCCCCCCTCCAAACTCCTTCTCTTTGTTTATAGTGCATATTTTCTGCTGGATCTACTCTCTATTTACTCCAAGGAAAAAAACTAGCCGGTCGCGGCAAATTTTTACAATCGGTCGCCAAACTACGGCACGAGGGCCGAACGCGGTACGCCGGCGTCCAAGATACGGCCCGGGGATTTTTTTTGATTTTTTGGGCTTTTTTTGATTTTTTTGGACATGTTGGGCATCCCAGGACTCGGGTGCGACTGCAGGACGTGTGGGGCTCTAACCTGGGTGTGGTTTTTGGTCATTTTTCCGGACTTTTGCCCACTTTTCCAACTTTTCTTCCCAATCACAGTGCGCCTTTGCTGGGTGCGTTTTGGGCATGTGGGGGGCACCTCGGACTCGGGTGGGACGCGGCGGGACTTGTGGCACTCGTACCTGGGTGTGATTTTTGATCATTTTGTGGACTTTTCCCCAGACACTCTCCACTTTTCTACCCCACTTCCCCTGTGCGAAATACGGCAAACTGTCTGAAAATAGGGGCTCCAAGTGTTCCCCACTCTTTCTGGCCCACAAAAGGCCTCTCATTCCCCGGGAACACCTGTAGGACTCCCCGGCGTCAAGGAAATACGCCAAACCGTCTGAAAATAGGGGCCCAAAAGAACTGGAAATAATGTGTTTAATTTGGGGGGTGATGTCTATAATTATGGGGGTGCATTGGAGGCGGGAGTCCACTGGAGGGCTCCACACCGTCTGAATATAGGGCCCCAAAAGGCCTGGAATTAATGTATTTAATTTGGGGGGTGCATTTGCAGCGGGAGTCCACCGGAGGGCTCCAATTCCCCACTCTTTTGTTGACCTATGTATGGCCCCAAAAGGCCTCTCATTCCCCGGGGAGACCTGAAGGACCCCCCCGGCGTCACCGAAATAAGCCAAACTGTCTGAAAATAGGGGCTCCAAGGGTTCCCCACTCTTTCTGGCCCACAAAAGGCCTCTCATTCCCCGGGAACACCTGTAGGACTCCCCGGCGTCAAGGAGATACGCCAAACTGTCTGAAAATAGGGCCCCAAAAGAACTGGAAATGATGCCTTTAATTTGGGGGGTGATGTCTTTAATTTGGGGGGTGCATTGGAGGCGGGAGTCCACTGGAGGGCTACACACCGTCTGAATATAGGGCCCCAAAAGGCCTGGAATTAATGTCTTTAATTTGGGGGGTGCATTTGCAGCGGGAGTCCACCGGAGGGCTCCATTTCCCCACTCTTTTGTTGACATATGGCCACAAAAGGCCTCTCATTCCCCGGGAAGACCTGATGGACGCCCCGGCGTCACCGAAATAAGCCAAACTGTCTGAAAATAGGGGCTCCAAGTGTTCCCCACTCTTTCTGGCCCACAAAAGGCCCCTCATTCCCCGGGAACACCTGTAGGACTCCCCGGCGTCAAGGAAATACGCCAAACCGGCTGAAAATAGGCCCCCAAAAGAACTGGAAATAATGTCTTTAGTTTGGGGGGTGATGTCTTTAATTTGGGGGGTGCATTGGAGGCGGGAGTCCACTGGAGGGCTCCACAACGTCTGAAAATAGGGCCCCAAAAGAACTGGAAATAATGTGTTTAATTCAGGGTGCATTTGCAGCGAGTGTCCACCAGAGGGCTCCAATTCCCCAGCTATAGTCCTGGTACTCTAAAATGATGGCACTTAGTCAAATTTCCGCCTTTTTTTGATGACTTCCAACTAGGAGAGGGACTCATTTTGAGTTCCGGACCCGGGTGGAGAACCATAGCAGGTCGGCCTTCTTAAAGGGACATCCTCCTAGGCACTTAGTCAAATTTCCGCCTTTTTTTTTGGACTTCCAGCGAGGAGAGGGACAATTTTGCGTTCCAGACCCGGGTGGAGAACCATAGCAGGTCGGCCTTCTTAAAGGGACATCCTCCTAGGCACTTAGTCAAATTTACGCCTTTTTTTTGGACTTCCAGCGAGGAGAGGGACTAATTTGGCGTTCCAGACCCAGGTGGAGAACCATAGCAGGTCGGCCTTCTTAAAGGGACATGCCCCTAGACACTTAGTCAAATTTACGCCTTTTTTTTGGACTTCCAGCGAGGAGAGGGACTAATTTTGCTTTCCGTACCCGGATGGAGAACCATAGCACGTCGGCCTTCTTAAAGGGAAATGCTCCTAGGCACTTAGTCAAATTCACGCCTTTTTTTTGGACTTCCAGCGAGGAGAGGGACAATTTTGCTTTCCTGACCCAGGTGGAGAACCATAGCACGTCGGCCTTCTTTAAGGGACATCCTCCTAGGCACTTAGTCAAATTTACGCCTTTTTTATGGACTTCCAGCGAGGAGAGGGACTAATTTTGCTTTCCGCACCCGGGTGGAGAACCATAGCAGGTCAGCCTTCTTAAAGGGACATCCTCCTAGGCACTTAGTCAAATTTACGCCTTTTTTTTGGACTTCCAGCGAGGAGAGGGACTAATTTTGCTTTCCGTACCCGGGTGGAGAACCATAGCACGTCGGCCTTCTTAAAGGGAAATGCTCCTAGGCACTTAGTCAAATTCACGCCTTTTTTTTGGACTTCCAGCGAGGAGAGGGACAATTTTGCTTTCCTGACCCAGGTGGAGAACCATAGCACGTCGGCCTTCTTAAAGGGAAATGCTCCTAGGCACTTAGTCAAATTCACGCCTTTTTTTTGGACTTCCAGCGAGGAGAGGGACAATTTTGCTTTCCTGACCCAGGTGGAGAACCATAGCAGGTCGGCCTTCTTAAAGGGACATGCCCCTAGACACTTAGTCAAATTCACGCCTTTTTTTTGGACTTCCAGCGAGGAGAGGGACTAATTTGGCGTTCTGTACCCAGGTGGAGAACCATAGCACGTCGGCCTTCTTAAAGGGACATCCTCCTAGGCACTTAGTCAAATTCACGCCTTTTTTTTGGACTTCCAGCGAGGAGAGGGACTAATTTGGCGCTCCGTACCCAGGTGGAGAACCATAGCACGTCGGCCTTCTTAAAGGGACATCCTCCTAGGCACTTAGTCAAATTCACGCCTTTTTTTTGGACTTCCAGCGAGGAGAGGGACAATTTTGCGTTCCTGACCCAGGTGGAGGACCATAGCACGTCGGCCTTCTTAAAGGGACATCCTCCTAGGCACTTAGTCAAATTCACGCCTTTTTTTTGGACTTCCAGCGAGGAGAGGGACTAATTTGGCGTTCCAGACCCAGGTGGAGAACCATAGCACGTCGGCCTTCTTAAAGGGAAATGCTCCTAGGCACTTAGTCAAATTCACGCCTTTTTTTTGGACTTCCAGCGAGGAGAGGGACAATTTTGCTTTCCTGACCCAGGTGGAGAACCATATCACGTCGGCCTTCTTTAAGGGACATCCTCCTAGGCACTTAGTCAAATTTCCGCCTTTTTTTTGGACTTCCAGCGAGGAGAGGGACTAATTTGGCGTTCCAGACCCAGGTGGAGAACCATAGCACGTCGGCCTTCTTTAAGGGACATCCTCCTAGGCACTTAGTCAAATTTACGCCTTTTTTTTGGACTTCCAGCGAGGAGAGGGACAATTTTGCTTTCCTGACCCAGGTGGAGAACCATAGCACGTCGGCCTTCTTAAAGGGAAATGCTCCTAGGCACTTAGTCAAATTCACGCCTTTTTTTTGGACTTCCAGCTAGGAGAGGGACTAATTTGGCGTTCCGTACCCAGGTGGAGAACCATAGCAGGTCGGCCTTCTTAAAGGGAAATGCTCCTAGACACTTAGTCAAATTTCCGCCTTTTTTTTTGGACTTCCAGCGAGGAGAGGGACTAATTTGGCGTTCCAGACCCAGGTGGAGAACCATAGCACGTCGGCCTTCTTTAAGGGACATCCTCCTAGGCACTTAGTCAAATTTACGCCTTTTTTTTGGACTTCCAGCGAGGAGAGGGACTAATTTTGCTTTCCGTACCCGGGTGGAGAACCATAGCACGTCGGCCTTCTTAAAGGGAAATGCTCCTAGGCACTTAGTCAAATTCACGCCTTTTTTTTGGACTTCCAGCGAGGAGAGGGACAATTTTGCTTTCCTGACCCAGGTGGAGAACCATAGCACGTCGGCCTTCTTAAAGGGACATCCTCCTAGGCACTTAGTCAAATTCACGCCTTTTTTTTGGACTTCCAGCGAGGAGAGGGACTAATTTGGCGTTCCAGACCCAGGTGGAGAACCATAGCAGGTCGGCCTTCTTAAAGGGACATGCCCCTAGACACTTAGTCAAATTTACGCCTGAAAATAGGGCCCCAAAAGAACTGGAAATAATGTCTTTAATTCAGGGTGCATTTGCAGCGAGTGTCCACCAGAGGGCTCCAATTCCCCCACTATAGTCCTGGTACTCTAAAATGATGGCACTTAGTCAAATTTCCGCCTTTTTTTGATGACTTCCAACTAGGAGAGGGACTAATTTTGAGTTCCGGACCCGGGTGGAGAACCATAGCACGTCGGCCTTCTTAAAGGGACATCCTCCTAGGCACTTAGTCAAATTCACGCCTTTTTTTTGGACTTCCAGCGAGGAGAGGGACAATTTTGCTTTCCTGACCCAGGTGGAGAACCATAGCACGTCGGCCTTCTTAAAGGGACATCCTCCTAGGCACTTAGTCAAATTCACGCCTTTTTTTTGGACTTCCAGCGAGGAGAGGGACAATTTTGCTTTCCTGACCCAGGTGGAGAACCATAGCACGTCGGCCTTCTTAAAGGGAAATGCTCCTAGACACTTAGTCAAATTCACGCCTTTTTTTTGGACTTCCAGCTAGGAGAGGGACTAATTTGGCGTTCCGTACCCAGGTGGAGAACCATAGCAGGTCGGCCTTCTTAAAGGGAAATGCTCCTAGACACTTAGTCAAATTTCCGCCTTTTTTTTTGGACTTCCAGCGAGGAGAGGGACTAATTTGGCGTTCCAGACCCAGGTGGAGAACCATAGCACGTCGGCCTTCTTTAAGGGACATCCTCCTAGGCACTTAGTCAAATTTACGCCTTTTTTTTGGACTTCCAGCGAGGAGAGGGACTAATTTTGCTTTCCGTACCCGGGTGGAGAACCATAGCACGTCGGCCTTCTTAAAGGGAAATGCTCCTAGGCACTTAGTCAAATTCACGCCTTTTTTTTGGACTTCCAGCGAGGAGAGGGACAATTTTGCTTTCCTGACCCAGGTGGAGAACCATAGCACGTCGGCCTTCTTAAAGGGACATCCTCCTAGGCACTTAGTCAAATTCACGCCTTTTTTTTGGACTTCCAGCGAGGAGAGGGACTAATTTGGCGTTCCAGACCCAGGTGGAGAACCATAGCACGTCGGCCTTCTTAAAGGGACATCCTCCTAGGCACTTAGTCAAATTCACGCCTTTTTTTTGGACTTCCAGCGAGGAGAGGGACAATTTTGCTTTCCTGACCCAGGTGGAGAACCATAGCACGTCGGCCTTCTTAAAGGGACATCCTCCTAGGCACTTAGTCAAATTCACGCCTTTTTTTTGGACTTCCAGCGAGGAGAGGGACTAATTTGGCGTTCTGTACCCAGGTGGAGAACCAAGGGACGTCGGCCTTCTTAAGGGGACATCCTCCTAGACACTTAGTCAAATTCACGCCTTTTTTTTGGACTTCCAGCGAGGAGAGGGACAATTTTGCTTTCCTGACCCAGGTGGAGAACCATAGCACGTCGGCCTTCTTAAAGGGAAATGCTCCTAGGCACTTAGTCAAATTCACGCCTTTTTTTTGGACTTCCAGCGAGGAGAGGGACAATTTTGCTTTCCTGACCCAGGTGGAGAACCATAGCACGTCGGCCTTCTTAAAGGGAAATGCTCCTAGGCACTTAGTCAAATTCACGCCTTTTTTTTGGACTTCCAGCGAGGAGAGGGACTAATTTGGCGTTCCAGACCCAGGTGGAGAACCATAGCAGGTCGGCCTTCTTAAAGGGACATGCCCCTAGACACTTAGTCAAATTTACGCCTGAAAATAGGGCCCCAAAAGAACTGGAAATAATGTCTTTAATTCAGGGTGCATTTGCAGCGAGTGTCCACCAGAGGGCTCCAATTCCCCCACTATAGTCCTGGTACTCTAAAATGATGGCACTTAGTCAAATTTCCGCCTTTTTTTGATGACTTCCAACTAGGAGAGGGACTAATTTTGAGTTCCGGACCCGGGTGGAGAACCATAGCACGTCGGCCTTCTTAAAGGGACATCCTCCTAGGCACTTAGTCAAATTTCCGCCTTTTTTTTGGACTTCCAGCGAGGAGAGGGACTAATTTGGCGTTCCAGACCCAGGTGGAGAACCATAGCACGTCGGCCTTCTTTAAGGGACATCCTCCTAGGCACTTAGTCAAATTCACGCCTTTTTTTTGGACTTCCAGCGAGGAGAGGGACAATTTTGCTTTCCTGACCCAGGTGGAGAACCATAGCACGTCGGCCTTCTTAAAGGGAAATGCTCCTAGGCACTTAGTCAAATTCACGCCTTTTTTTTGGACTTCCAGCGAGGAGAGGGACAATTTTGCTTTCCTGACCCAGGTGGAGAACCATAGCACGTCGGCCTTCTTAAAGGGAAATGCTCCTAGACACTTAGTCAAATTTACCAAACTTTTCTATAGAGCCCTGGTACTCTAAAATGATGACACATAGACAAAAAACCAAACTTTTCTATAGAGGCCTGGTACTCTAAAATGATGGCACTTAGTCAAATTTCCGCCTTTTTTTTGGACTTCCAGCGAGGAGAGGGACAATTTTGCTTTCCTGACCCAGGTGGAGAACCATAGCACGTCGGCCTCATAAAGGGACATCCTCCTAGGCACTTAGTCAAATTTCCGCCTTTTTTTTGGACTTCCAGCGAGGAGAGGGACTAATTTTGCGTTCCTGACCCAGGTGGAGAACCATAGCAGGTCGGCCTTCTTAAAGGGACATCCTCCTAGGCACTTAGTCAAATTTACGCCTTTTTTTTTGGACTTCCAGCGAGGAGAGGGACTAATTTTGCTTTCCTGACCCAGGTGGAGAACCATAGCAGGTCGGCCTTCTTAAAGGGACATCCTCCTAGGCACTTAGTCAAATTTACACCTTTTTTTTGGACTTCCAGCGAGGAGAGGGACTAATTTTGCGTTCCTGACCCAGGTGGAGAACCATAGCAGGTCGGCCTTCTTAAAGGGAAATGCTCCTAGACACTTAGTCAAATTTCCGCCTTTTTTTTTGGACTTCCAGCGAGGAGAGGGACTAATTTGGCGTTCCAGACCCAGGTGGAGAACCATAGCAGGTCGGCCTTCTTAAAGGGACATGCCCCTAGACACTTAGTCAAATTTACGCCTGAAAATAGGGCCCCAAAAGAACTGGAAATAATGTCTTTAATTCAGGGTGCATTTGCAGCGAGTGTCCACCAGAGGGCTCCAATTCCCCCACTATAGTCCTGGTACTCTAAAATGATGGCACTTAGTCAAATTTCCGCCTTTTTTTGATGACTTCCAACTAGGAGAGGGACTAATTTTGAGTTCCGGACCCGGGTGGAGAACCATAGCACGTCGGCCTTCTTAAAGGGACATCCTCCTAGGCACTTAGTCAAATTTCCGCCTTTTTTTTGGACTTCCAGCGAGGAGAGGGACTAATTTGGCGTTCCAGACCCAGGTGGAGAACCATAGCACGTCGGCCTTCTTTAAGGGACATCCTCCTAGGCACTTAGTCAAATTTACGCCTTTTTTTTGGACTTCCAGCGAGGAGAGGGACAATTTTGCTTTCCTGACCCAGGTGGAGAACCATAGCACGTCGGCCTTCTTAAAGGGAAATGCTCCTAGGCACTTAGTCAAATTCACGCCTTTTTTTTGGACTTCCAGCGAGGAGAGGGACAATTTTGCTTTCCTGACCCAGGTGGAGAACCATAGCACGTCGGCCTTCTTAAAGGGAAATGCTCCTAGGCACTTAGTCAAATTCACGCCTTTTTTTTGGACTTCCAGCGAGGAGAGGGACAATTTTGCTTTCCTGACCCAGGTGGAGAACCATAGCACGTCGGCCTTCTTAAAGGGAAATGCTCCTAGGCACTTAGTCAAATTCACGCCTTTTTTTTGGACTTCCAGCGAGGAGAGGGACAATTTTGCTTTCCTGACCCAGGTGGAGAACCATAGCACGTCGGCCTTCTTAAAGGGAAATGCTCCTAGGCACTTAGTCAAATTCACGCCTTTTTTTTGGACTTCCAGCGAGGAGAGGGACAATTTTGCTTTCCTGACCCAGGTGGAGAACCATAGCACGTCGGCCTTCTTAAAGGGAAATGCTCCTAGGCACTTAGTCAAATTCACGCCTTTTTTTTGGACTTCCAGCGAGGAGAGGGACTAATTTGGCGTTCCAGACCCAGGTGGAGAACCATAGCAGGTCGGCCTTCTTAAAGGGACATGCCCCTAGACACTTAGTCAAATTTACGCCTGAAAATAGGGCCCCAAAAGAACTGGAAATAATGTCTTTAATTCAGGGTGCATTTGCAGCGAGTGTCCACCAGAGGGCTCCAATTCCCCCACTATAGTCCTGGTACTCTAAAATGATGGCACTTAGTCAAATTTCCGCCTTTTTTTGATGACTTCCAACTAGGAGAGGGACTAATTTTGAGTTCCGGACCCGGGTGGAGAACCATAGCACGTCGGCCTTCTTAAAGGGACATCCTCCTAGGCACTTAGTCAAATTTCCGCCTTTTTTTTGGACTTCCAGCGAGGAGAGGGACTAATTTGGCGTTCCAGACCCAGGTGGAGAACCATAGCACGTCGGCCTTCTTTAAGGGACATCCTCCTAGGCACTTAGTCAAATTCACGCCTTTTTTTTGGACTTCCAGCGAGGAGAGGGACAATTTTGCTTTCCTGACCCAGGTGGAGAACCATAGCACGTCGGCCTTCTTAAAGGGAAATGCTCCTAGGCACTTAGTCAAATTCACGCCTTTTTTTTGGACTTCCAGCGAGGAGAGGGACAATTTTGCTTTCCTGACCCAGGTGGAGAACCATAGCACGTCGGCCTTCTTAAAGGGAAATGCTCCTAGACACTTAGTCAAATTTACCAAACTTTTCTATAGAGCCCTGGTACTCTAAAATGATGACACATAGACAAAAAACCAAACTTTTCTATAGAGGCCTGGTACTCTAAAATGATGGCACTTAGTCAAATTTCCGCCTTTTTTTTGGACTTCCAGCGAGGAGAGGGACAATTTTGCTTTCCTGACCCAGGTGGAGAACCATAGCACGTCGGCCTCATAAAGGGACATCCTCCTAGGCACTTAGTCAAATTTCCGCCTTTTTTTTGGACTTCCAGCGAGGAGAGGGACTAATTTTGCGTTCCTGACCCAGGTGGAGAACCATAGCAGGTCGGCCTTCTTAAAGGGACATCCTCCTAGGCACTTAGTCAAATTTACGCCTTTTTTTTTGGACTTCCAGCGAGGAGAGGGACTAATTTTGCTTTCCTGACCCAGGTGGAGAACCATAGCAGGTCGGCCTTCTTAAAGGGACATCCTCCTAGGCACTTAGTCAAATTTACACCTTTTTTTTGGACTTCCAGCGAGGAGAGGGACTAATTTTGCGTTCCTGACCCAGGTGGAGAACCATAGCAGGTCGGCCTTCTTAAAGGGAAATGCTCCTAGACACTTAGTCAAATTTCCGCCTTTTTTTTTGGACTTCCAGCGAGGAGAGGGACTAATTTGGCGTTCCAGACCCAGGTGGAGAACCATAGCAGGTCGGCCTTCTTAAAGGGACATGCCCCTAGACACTTAGTCAAATTTACGCCTGAAAATAGGGCCCCAAAAGAACTGGAAATAATGTCTTTAATTCAGGGTGCATTTGCAGCGAGTGTCCACCAGAGGGCTCCAATTCCCCCACTATAGTCCTGGTACTCTAAAATGATGGCACTTAGTCAAATTTCCGCCTTTTTTTGATGACTTCCAACTAGGAGAGGGACTAATTTTGAGTTCCGGACCCGGGTGGAGAACCATAGCACGTCGGCCTTCTTAAAGGGACATCCTCCTAGGCACTTAGTCAAATTTCCGCCTTTTTTTTGGACTTCCAGCGAGGAGAGGGACTAATTTGGCGTTCCAGACCCAGGTGGAGAACCATAGCACGTCGGCCTTCTTTAAGGGACATCCTCCTAGGCACTTAGTCAAATTTACGCCTTTTTTTTGGACTTCCAGCGAGGAGAGGGACAATTTTGCTTTCCTGACCCAGGTGGAGAACCATAGCACGTCGGCCTTCTTAAAGGGAAATGCTCCTAGGCACTTAGTCAAATTCACGCCTTTTTTTTGGACTTCCAGCGAGGAGAGGGACAATTTTGCTTTCCTGACCCAGGTGGAGAACCATAGCACGTCGGCCTTCTTAAAGGGAAATGCTCCTAGGCACTTAGTCAAATTCACGCCTTTTTTTTGGACTTCCAGCGAGGAGAGGGACAATTTTGCTTTCCTGACCCAGGTGGAGAACCATAGCACGTCGGCCTTCTTAAAGGGAAATGCTCCTAGGCACTTAGTCAAATTCACGCCTTTTTTTTGGACTTCCAGCGAGGAGAGGGACAATTTTGCTTTCCTGACCCAGGTGGAGAACCATAGCACGTCGGCCTTCTTAAAGGGAAATGCTCCTAGGCACTTAGTCAAATTCACGCCTTTTTTTTGGACTTCCAGCGAGGAGAGGGACAATTTTGCTTTCCTGACCCAGGTGGAGAACCATAGCACGTCGGCCTTCTTAAAGGGAAATGCTCCTAGGCACTTAGTCAAATTCACGCCTTTTTTTTGGACTTCCAGCGAGGAGAGGGACTAATTTGGCGTTCCAGACCCAGGTGGAGAACCATAGCAGGTCGGCCTTCTTAAAGGGACATGCCCCTAGACACTTAGTCAAATTTACGCCTGAAAATAGGGCCCCAAAAGAACTGGAAATAATGTCTTTAATTCAGGGTGCATTTGCAGCGAGTGTCCACCAGAGGGCTCCAATTCCCCCACTATAGTCCTGGTACTCTAAAATGATGGCACTTAGTCAAATTTCCGCCTTTTTTTGATGACTTCCAACTAGGAGAGGGACTAATTTTGAGTTCCGGACCCGGGTGGAGAACCATAGCACGTCGGCCTTCTTAAAGGGACATCCTCCTAGGCACTTAGTCAAATTTCCGCCTTTTTTTTGGACTTCCAGCGAGGAGAGGGACTAATTTGGCGTTCCAGACCCAGGTGGAGAACCATAGCACGTCGGCCTTCTTTAAGGGACATCCTCCTAGGCACTTAGTCAAATTTACGCCTTTTTTTTGGACTTCCAGCGAGGAGAGGGACAATTTTGCTTTCCTGACCCAGGTGGAGAACCATAGCACGTCGGCCTTCTTAAAGGGACATCCTCCTAGGCACTTAGTCAAATTTCCGCCTTTTTTTTGGACTTCCAGCGAGGAGAGGGACTAATTTGGCGTTCCAGACCCAGGTGGAGAACCATAGCACGTCGGCCTTCTTTAAGGGACATCCTCCTAGGCACTTAGTCAAATTTACGCCTTTTTTTTGGACTTCCAGCGAGGAGAGGGACAATTTTGCTTTCCTGACCCAGGTGGAGAACCATAGCACGTCGGCCTTCTTAAAGGGACATCCTCCTAGGCACTTAGTCAAATTCACGCCTTTTTTTTGGACTTCCAGCGAGGAGAGGGACTAATTTGGCGCTCCGTACCCAGGTGGAGAACCATAGCACGTCGGCCTTCTTAAAGGGACATCCTCCTAGGCACTTAGTCAAATTCACGCCTTTTTTTTGGACTTCCAGCGAGGAGAGGGACAATTTTGCGTTCCTGACCCAGGTGGAGGACCATAGCACGTCGGCCTTCTTAAAGGGACATCCTCCTAGGCACTTAGTCAAATTCACGCCTTTTTTTTGGACTTCCAGCGAGGAGAGGGACTAATTTGGCGTTCCAGACCCAGGTGGAGAACCATAGCACGTCGGCCTTCTTAAAGGGAAATGCTCCTAGGCACTTAGTCAAATTCACGCCTTTTTTTTGGACTTCCAGCGAGGAGAGGGACAATTTTGCTTTCCTGACCCAGGTGGAGAACCATAGCACGTCGGCCTTCTTAAAGGGACATCCTCCTAGGCACTTAGTCAAATTTCCGCCTTTTTTTTGGACTTCCAGCGAGGAGAGGGACTAATTTGGCGTTCCAGACCCAGGTGGAGAACCATAGCACGTCGGCCTTCTTTAAGGGACATCCTCCTAGGCACTTAGTCAAATTTACGCCTTTTTTTTGGACTTCCAGCGAGGAGAGGGACAATTTTGCTTTCCTGACCCAGGTGGAGAACCATAGCACGTCGGCCTTCTTAAAGGGACATCCTCCTAGGCACTTAGTCAAATTCACGCCTTTTTTTTGGACTTCCAGCGAGGAGAGGGACTAATTTGGCGCTCCGTACCCAGGTGGAGAACCATAGCACGTCGGCCTTCTTAAAGGGACATCCTCCTAGGCACTTAGTCAAATTCACGCCTTTTTTTTGGACTTCCAGCGAGGAGAGGGACAATTTTGCGTTCCTGACCCAGGTGGAGGACCATAGCACGTCGGCCTTCTTAAAGGGACATCCTCCTAGGCACTTAGTCAAATTCACGCCTTTTTTTTGGACTTCCAGCGAGGAGAGGGACTAATTTGGCGTTCCAGACCCAGGTGGAGAACCATAGCACGTCGGCCTTCTTAAAGGGAAATGCTCCTAGGCACTTAGTCAAATTCACGCCTTTTTTTTGGACTTCCAGCGAGGAGAGGGACAATTTTGCTTTCCTGACCCAGGTGGAGAACCATATCACGTCGGCCTTCTTTAAGGGACATCCTCCTAGGCACTTAGTCAAATTTACGCCTTTTTTTTGGACTTCCAGCGAGGAGAGGGACAATTTTGCTTTCCTGACCCAGGTGGAGAACCATAGCACGTCGGCCTTCTTAAAGGGAAATGCTCCTAGGCACTTAGTCAAATTCACGCCTTTTTTTTGGACTTCCAGCGAGGAGAGGGACAATTTTGCTTTCCTGACCCAGGTGGAGAACCATAGCACGTCGGCCTTCTTAAAGGGAAATGCTCCTAGGCACTTAGTCAAATTCACGCCTTTTTTTTGGACTTCCAGCGAGGAGAGGGACAATTTTGCTTTCCTGACCCAGGTGGAGAACCATAGCACGTCGGCCTTCTTAAAGGGAAATGCTCCTAGGCACTTAGTCAAATTCACGCCTTTTTTTTGGACTTCCAGCGAGGAGAGGGACAATTTTGCTTTCCTGACCCAGGTGGAGAACCATAGCACGTCGGCCTTCTTAAAGGGACATCCTCCTAGGCACTTAGTCAAATTCACGCCTTTTTTTTGGACTTCCAGCGAGGAGAGGGACTAATTTGGCGTTCCAGACCCAGGTGGAGAACCATAGCAGGTCGGCCTTCTTAAAGGGACATGCCCCTAGACACTTAGTCAAATTTACGCCTGAAAATAGGGCCCCAAAAGAACTGGAAATAATGTCTTTAATTCAGGGTGCATTTGCAGCGAGTGTCCACCAGAGGGCTCCAATTCCCCCACTATAGTCCTGGTACTCTAAAATGATGGCACTTAGTCAAATTTCCGCCTTTTTTTGATGACTTCCAACTAGGAGAGGGACTAATTTTGAGTTCCGGACCCGGGTGGAGAACCATAGCACGTCGGCCTTCTTAAAGGGACATCCTCCTAGGCACTTAGTCAAATTTCCGCCTTTTTTTTGGACTTCCAGCGAGGAGAGGGACTAATTTGGCGTTCCAGACCCAGGTGGAGAACCATAGCACGTCGGCCTTCTTTAAGGGACATCCTCCTAGGCACTTAGTCAAATTTACGCCTTTTTTTTGGACTTCCAGCGAGGAGAGGGACAATTTTGCTTTCCTGACCCAGGTGGAGAACCATAGCACGTCGGCCTTCTTAAAGGGACATCCTCCTAGGCACTTAGTCAAATTCACGCCTTTTTTTTGGACTTCCAGCGAGGAGAGGGACAATTTTGCTTTCCTGACCCAGGTGGAGAACCATAGCACGTCGGCCTTCTTAAAGGGAAATGCTCCTAGGCACTTAGTCAAATTCACGCCTTTTTTTTGGACTTCCAGCGAGGAGAGGGACAATTTTGCTTTCCTGACCCAGGTGGAGAACCATAGCACGTCGGCCTTCTTAAAGGGAAATGCTCCTAGGCACTTAGTCAAATTCACGCCTTTTTTTTGGACTTCCAGCGAGGAGGGGGACAATTTTGCTTTCCTGACCCAGGTGGAGAACCATAGCACGTCGGCCTTCTTAAAGGGAAATGCTCCTAGGCACTTAGTCAAATTCACGCCTTTTTTTTGGACTTCCAGCGAGGAGAGGGACAATTTTGCTTTCCTGACCCAGGTGGAGAACCATAGCACGTCGGCCTTCTTAAAGGGAAATGCTCCTAGGCACTTAGTCAAATTCACGCCTTTTTTTTGGACTTCCAGCGAGGAGAGGGACTAATTTGGCGTTCCAGACCCAGGTGGAGAACCATAGCACGTCGGCCTTCTTAAAGGGACATCCTCCTAGGCACTTAGTCAAATTCACGCCTTTTTTTTGGACTTCCAGCGAGGAGAGGGACAATTTTGCTTTCCTGACCCAGGTGGAGAACCATAGCACGTCGGCCTTCTTAAAGGGAAATGCTCCTAGACACTTAGTCAAATTTACCAAACTTTTCTATAGAGCCCTGGTACTCTAAAATGATGACACATAGACAAAAAACCAAACTTTTCTCTAGAGGCCTGGTACTCTAAAATGATGACACATAGACAAAAAACCAAACTTTTCTATAGAGGCCTGGTACTCTAAAATAATGACACTTAGTCAAATTTCCGCCTTTTTTTGACTACTTCCAGCGAGGAGAGGGACTAATTTGGCGTTCCGTACCCAGGTGGAGAACCAAGGGACGTCGGCCTTCTTAAAGGGACATCCTCCTAGACACTTAGTCAAATTCACGCCTTTTTTTTGGACTTCCAGCGAGGAGAGGGACTAATTTTGCTTTCCGTACCCGGGTGGAGAACCATAGCACGTCGGCCTTCTTAAAGGGAAATGCTCCTAGGCACTTAGTCAAATTCACGCCTTTTTTTTGGACTTCCAGCGAGGAGAGGGACAATTTTGCTTTCCTGACCCAGGTGGAGAACCATAGCACGTCGGCCTTCTTAAAGGGACATCCTCCTAGGCACTTAGTCAAATTTCCGCCTTTTTTTTGGACTTCCAGCGAGGAGAGGGACTAATTTGGCGTTCCAGACCCAGGTGGAGAACCATAGCAGGTCAGCCTTCTTAAAGGGACATCCTCCTAGGCACTTAGTCAAATTTCCGCCTTTTTTTTGGACTTCCAGCGAGGAGAGGGACTAATTTTGCTTTCCGCACCCGGGTGGAGAACCATAGCACGTCGGCCTTCTTAAAGGGAAATGCTCCTAGGCACTTAGTCAAATTCACGCCTTTTTTTTGGACTTCCAGCGAGGAGAGGGACAATTTTGCTTTCCTGACCCAGGTGGAGAACCATAGCACGTCGGCCTTCTTAAAGGGAAATGCTCCTAGGCACTTAGTCAAATTCACGCCTTTTTTTTGGACTTCCAGCGAGGAGAGGGACAATTTTGCTTTCCTGACCCAGGTGGAGAACCATAGCACGTCGGCCTTCTTAAAGGGAAATGCTCCTAGGCACTTAGTCAAATTCACGCCTTTTTTTTGGACTTCCAGCGAGGAGAGGGACAATTTTGCTTTCCTGACCCAGGTGGAGAACCATAGCACGTCGGCCTTCTTAAAGGGAAATGCTCCTAGGCACTTAGTCAAATTTCCGCCTTTTTTTTGGACTTCCAGCGAGGAGAGGGACTAATTTGGCGTTCCAGACCCAGGTGGAGAACCATAGCAGGTCAGCCTTCTTAAAGGGACATCCTCCTAGGCACTTAGTCAAATTTCCGCCTTTTTTTTGGACTTCCAGCGAGGAGAGGGACTAATTTTGCTTTCCGCACCCGGGTGGAGAACCATAGCAGGTCAGCCTTCTTAAAGGGACATCCTCCTAGGCACTTAGTCAAATTTACGCCTTTTTTTTGGACTTCCAGCGAGGAGAGGGACTAATTTTGCTTT
>NW_027316586.1:112500-135000 GCF_033978685.3 Nerophis lumbriciformis | reverse complement strand
CATGTTTGGTCTTCCCCACTGACAGTGCGCCTTTGCTGGGTAAGTTGTGGACGTGCCAGGCACCCCCGGGACACCGGTGGAACGCGGCCGGACTCGTGGTACTCCAACCCGGGCATAATTTTGGATATTTCCCGGTCCTTTTTTTCCCCACTTTCCCAACTTTTCTTCTGAATCACAGTGCGCCTTTGCTGGGTAAGTTGTGGACATGGCAGGCACCCCCGGGACACCGGTGGAACGCGGCCGGACTCGTGGTACTCCAACCCGGGCATAATTTTGGATCAAATTCGGGACTTTTGCCCACTTTCCCAACTTTTCTTCCCAATCACAGTGCGCCTTTGCTGGGTAAGTTGTGGACATGCCAGGCACCCCCGGGACACCGGTGGAACGCGGCCGGACTCGTGGTACTCCAACCCGGGCATAATTTTGGATCAAATTCGGGACTTTTGCCCACTTTCCCAACTTTTCTTCTGAATCACAGTGCGCCTTTGCTGGGTAAGTTGTGGACATGGCAGGCACCCCCGGGACACCGGTGGAACGCGGCCGGACTCGTGGTACTCCAACCCGGGCATAATTTTGGATCAAATTCGGGACTTTTGCCCACTTTCCCAACTTTTCTTCCCAATCACAGTGCGCCTTTGCTGGGTAAGTTGTGGACATGGCAGGCACCCCCGGGACACCGGTGGAACGCGGCCGGACTCGTGGTACTCCAACCCGGGCATAATTTTGGATCAAATTCGGGACTTTTGCCCACTTTCCCAACTTTTCTTCCCAATCACAGTGCGCCTTTGCTGGGTGCGTTGTGGACATGCCAGGCACCCCCGGGACACCGGTGGAACGCGGCCGGACTCGTGGTACTCCAACCCGGGCATAATTTTGGATCAAATTCGGGACTTTTGCCCACTTTCCCAACTTTTCTTCCCAATCACAGTGCGCCTTTGCTGGGTAAGTTGTGGACATGCCAGGCACCCCCGGGACACCGGTGGAACGCGGCCGGACTCGTGGTACTCCAACCCGGGCATAATTTTGGATCAAATTCGGGACTTTTGCCCACTTTCCCAACTTTTCTTCCCAATCACAGTGCGCCTTTGCTGGGTGCGTCGTGGACATTGTAGGCACCCCGGAACCCTGGTGGAACGCGGCGGGACTTGTGGGACTCGAACCTGGGTGTGATTTTGGACCAAATTCGGGACTTTTGCCCACTTTCCCAACTTTTCTTCCCAATCACAGTGCGCCTTTGCTGGGTAAGTTGTGGACATTGTAGGCACCCCGAGACACTGGTGGAACGCGGCGGGACTTGTGGGACTCGAACCTGGGTGTGATTTTGGACCAAATTCGGGACTTTTGCCCACTTTCCCAACTTTTCTTCCCAATCACAGTGCGCCTTTGCTGGGTGCGTCGTGGACATGTCAGGCACCCCGGAACCCTGGTGGAACGCGGCGGGACTTGTGGGACTCGAACCTGGGTGTGATTTTGGACCAAATTCGGGACTTTTGCCCACTTTCCCAACTTTTCTTCCCAATCACAGTGCGCCTTTGCTGGGTGCGTCGTGGACATTGTAGGCACCCCGGAACCCTGGTGGAACGCGGCGGGACTTGTGGGACTCGAACCTGGGTGTGATTTTGGACCAAATTCGGGACTTTTGCCCACTTTCCCAACTTTTCTTCCCAATCACAGTGCGCCTTTGCTGGGTGCGTCGTGGACATGTCAGGCACCCCGGAACCCTGGTGGAACGCGGCGGGACTTGTGGGACTCGAACCTGGGTGTGATTTTGGACCAAATTCGGGACTTTTGCCCACTTTCCCAACTTTTCTTCCCAATCACAGTGCGCCTTTGCTGGGTGAATTGTGGACATTGTAGGCACCCCGGAACCCTGGTGGAACGCGGCGGGACTTGTGGGACTCGAACCTGGGTGTGATTTTGGACCAAATTCGGGACTTTTGCCCACTTTCCCAACTTTTCTTCCCAATCACAGTGCGCCTTTGCTGGGTGCGTTGTGGACATTGTAGGCACCCCGGAACCCTGGTGGAACGCGGCGGGACTTGTGGGACTCGAACCTGGGTGTGATTTTGGACCAAATTCGGGACTTTTGCCCACTTTCCCAACTTTTCTTGCCCACTCACAGTGCGCCTTTGCTGGGTGCGTTGTGGACATTGTAGGCACCCCGGAACCCTGGTGGAACGCGGCGGGACTTGTGGGACTCGAACCTGGGTGTGATTTTGGACCAAATTCGGGACTTTTGCCCACTTTCCCAACTTTTCTTCCCAATCACAGTGCACCTTTGCTGGGTAAGTTGTGGACATGCCAGGCACCCCCGGAACCCTGGTGGAACGCGGCGGGACTTGTGGGACTCGAACCTGGGTGTGATTTTGGACCAAATTCGGGACTTTTGCCCACTTTCCCAACTTTTCTTCCCATTCACAGTGCGCCTTTGCTGGGTAAGTTGAGGACATTGTAGGCACCCCGAGACACTGGTGGAACGCGGCGGGACTTGTGGGACTCGAACCTGGGTGTGATTTTGGACCAAATTCGGGACTTTTGCCCACTTTCCCAACTTTTCTTCCCAATCACAGTGCACCTTTGCTGGGTAAGTTGTGGACATGCCAGGCACCCCCGGAACCCTGGTGGAACGCGGCGGGACTTGTGGGACTCGAACCTGGGTGTGATTTTGGACCAAATTCGGGACTTTTGCCCACTTTCCCAACTTTTCTTCCCATTCACAGTGCGCCTTTGCTGGGTAAGTTGAGGACATTGTAGGCACCCCGAGACACTGGTGGAACGCGGCGGGACTTGTGGGACTCGAACCTGGGTGTGATTTTGGACCAAATTCGGGACTTTTGCCCACTTTCCCAACTTTTCTTCCCAATCACAGTGCACCTTTGCTGGGTAAGTTGTGGACATGCCAGGCACCCCCGGAACCCTGGTGGAACGCGGCGGGACTTGTGGGACTCGAACCTGGGTGTGATTTTGGACCAAATTCGGGACTTTTGCCCACTTTCCCAACTTTTCTTCCCATTCACAGTGCGCCTTTGCTGGGTAAGTTGAGGACATTGTAGGCACCCCGAGACACTGGTGGAACGCGGCGGGACTTGTGGGACTCGAACCTGGGTGTGATTTTGGACCAAATTCGGGACTTTTGCCCACTTTCCCAACTTTTCTTCCCAATCACAGTGCGCCTTTGCTGGGTAAGTTGTGGACATTGTAGGCACCCCGAGACACTGGTGGAACGCGGCGGGACTTGTGGGACTCGAACCTGGGTGTGATTTTGGACCAAATTCGGGACTTTTGCCCACTTTCCCAACTTTTCTTCCCAATCACAGTGCGCCTTTGCTGGGTGCGTCGTGGACATGTCAGGCACCCCGGAACCCTGGTGGAACGCGGCGGGACTTGTGGGACTCGAACCTGGGTGTGATTTTGGACCAAATTCGGGACTTTTGCCCACTTTCCCAACTTTTCTTCCCAATCACAGTGCGCCTTTGCTGGGTGAATTGTGGACATTGTAGGCACCCCGGAACCCTGGTGGAACGCGGCGGGACTTGTGGGACTCGAACCTGGGTGTGATTTTGGACCAAATTCGGGACTTTTGCCCACTTTCCCAACTTTTCTTCCCAATCACAGTGCGCCTTTGCTGGGTGCGTCGTGGACATGTCAGGCCCCCCGGAACCCTGGTGGAACGCGGCGGGACTTGCGGGACTCGAACCTGGGTGTGATTTTGGACCAAATTCGGGACTTTTGCCCACTTTCCCAACTTTTCTTCCCAATCACAGTGCGCCTTTGCTGGGTGCGTCGTGGACATGTCAGGCCCCCCGGAACCCTGGTGGAACGCGGCGGGACTTGCGGGACTCGAACCTGGGTGTGATTTTGGACCAAATTCGGGACTTTTGCCCACTTTCCCAACTTTTCTTCCCAATCACAGTGCGCCTTTGCTGGGTGCGTTGTGGACATTGTAGGCACCCCGAGACACTGGTGGAACGCGGCGGGACTTGTGGGACTCGAACCTGGGTGTGATTTTGGACCAAATTCGGGACTTTTGCCCACTTTCCCAACTTTTCTTCCCAATCACAGTGCGCCTTTGCTGGGTGCGTCGTGGACATGTCAGGCACCCCGGAACCCTGGTGGAACGCGGCGGGACTTGTGGGACTCGAACCTGGGTGTGATTTTGGACCAAATTCGGGACTTTTGCCCACTTTCCCAACTTTTCTTGCCCACTCACAGTGCGCCTTTGCTGGGTGCGTTGTGGACATTGTAGGCACCCCGGAACCCTGGTGGAACGCGGCGGGACTTGTGGGACTCGAACCTGGGTGTGATTTTGGACCAAATTCGGGACTTTTGCCCACTTTCCCAACTTTTCTTCCCAATCACAGTGCGCCTTTGCTGGGTAAGTTGTGGACATTGTAGGCACCCCGAGACACTGGTGGAACGCGGCGGGACTTGCGGGACTCGAACCTGGGTGTGATTTTGGACCAAATTCGGGACTTTTGCCCACTTTCCCAACTTTTCTTCCCAATCACAGTGCGCCTTTGCTGGGTAAGTTGTGGACATTGTAGGCACCCCGAGACACTGGTGGAACGCGGCGGGACTTGTGGGACTCGAACCTGGGTATAATTTTGGATCAAATTCGGGACTTTTGCCCACTTTCCCAACTTTTCTTGCCCACTCACAGTGCGCCTTTGCTGGGTAAGTTGTGGACATGCCAGGCACCCCCGGGACACCGGTGGAACGCGGCGGGACTTGTGGGACTCGAACCTGGGTGTGATTTTGGATCAAATTCGGGACTTTTGCCCACTTTCCCAACTTTTCTTCCCAATCACAGTGCGCCTTTGCTGGGTAAGTTGTGGACATTGTAGGCACCCCGAGACACTGGTGGAACGCGGCGGGACTTGTGGGACTCGAACCTGGGTGTGATTTTGGACCAAATTCGGGACTTTTGCCCACTTTCCCAACTTTTCTTCCCAATCACAGTGCGCCTTTGCTGGGTGCGTTGTGGACATTGTAGGCACCCCGAGACACTGGTGGAACGCGGCGGGACTTGTGGGACTCGAACCTGGGTGTGATTTTGGACCAAATTCGGGACTTTTGCCCACTTTCCCAACTTTTCTTCCCAATCACAGTGCGCCTTTGCTGGGTGCGTTGTGGACATTGTAGGCACCCCGGAACCCTGGTGGAACGCGGCGGGACTTGTGGGACTCGAACCTGGGTGTGATTTTGGACCAAATTCGGGACTTTTGCCCACTTTCCCAACTTTTCTTCCCAATCACAGTGCGCCTTTGCTGGGTGCGTTGTGGACATTGTAGGCACCCCGAGACACTGGTGGAACGCGGCGGGACTTGTGGGACTCGAACCTGGGTGTGATTTTGGACCAAATTCGGGACTTTTGCCCACTTTCCCAACTTTTCTTCCCAATCACAGTGCGCCTTTGCTGGGTGCGTTGTGGACATTGTAGGCACCCCGAGACACTGGTGGAACGCGGCGGGACTTGTGGGACTCGAACCTGGGTGTGATTTTGGACCAAATTCGGGACTTTTGCCCACTTTCCCAACTTTTCTTCCCAATCACAGTGCGCCTTTGCTGGGTGCGTTGTGGACATTGTAGGCACCCCGGAACCCTGGTGGAACGCGGCGGGACTTGTGGGACTCGAACCTGGGTGTGATTTTGGACCAAATTCGGGACTTTTGCCCACTTTCCCAACTTTTCTTCCCAATCACAGTGCGCCTTTGCTGGGTGCGTTGTGGACATTGTAGGCACCCCGGAACCCTGGTGGAACGCGGCGGGACTTGTGGGACTCGAACCTGGGTGTGATTTTGGTCCAAATTCGGGACTTTTGCCCACTTTCCCAACTTTTCTTCCCAATCACAGTGCGCCTTTGCTGGGTGCGTTGTGGACATTGTAGGCACCCCGGAACCCTGGTGGAACGCGGCGGGACTTGTGGGACTCGAACCTGGGTGTGATTTTGGACCAAATTCGGGACTTTTGCCCACTTTCCCAACTTTTCTTCCCAATCACAGTGCGCCTTTGCTGGGTGCGTCGTGGACATTGTAGGCACCCCGAGACACTGGTGGAACGCGGCGGGACTTGTGGGACTCGAACCTGGGTGTGATTTTGGACCAAATTCGGGACTTTTGCCCACTTTTCTTCCCAATCACAGTGCGCCTTTGCTGGGTGCGTTGTGGACATTGTAGGCACCCCGAGACACTGGTGGAACGCGGCGGGACTTGTGGGACTCGAACCTGGGTGTGATTTTGGACCAAATTCGGGACTTTTGCCCACTTTCCCAACTTTTCTTCCCAATCACAGTGCGCCTTTGCTGGGTAAGTTGTGGACATTGTAGGCACCCCGGAACCCTGGTGGAACGCGGCGGGACTTGTGGGACTCGAACCTGGGTGTGATTTTGGACCAAATTCGGGACTTTTGCCCACTTTCCCAACTTTTCTTCCCAATCACAGTGCGCCTTTGCTGGGTGCGTCGTGGACATGTCAGGCACCCCGGAACCCTGGTGGAACGCGGCGGGACTTGTGGGACTCGAACCTGGGTGTGATTTTGGACCAAATTCGGGACTTTTGCCCACTTTCCCAACTTTTCTTCCCAATCACAGTGCGCCTTTGCTGGGTGCGTCGTGGACATGTCAGGCACCCCGGAACCCTGGTGGAACGCGGCGGGACTTGTGGGACTCGAACCTGGGTGTGATTTTGGACCAAATTCGGGACTTTTGCCCACTTTCCCAACTTTTCTTCCCAATCACAGTGCGCCTTTGCTGGGTGCGTCGTGGACATGTCAGGCACCCCGGCACTCTGATGGAACGCGGCGGGACTTGCGGGACTCGAACCTGGGTGTGATTTTGGACCAAATTCGGGACTTTTGCCCACTTTCCCAACTTTTCTTCCCAATCACAGTGCGCCTTTGCTGGGTGCGTTGTGGACATTGTAGGCACCCCGGAACCCTGGTGGAACGCGGCGGGACTTGTGGGACTCGAACCTGGGTGTGATTTTGGACCAAATTCGGGACTTTTGCCCACTTTTCTTCCCAATCACAGTGCGCCTTTGCTGGGTGCGTTGTGGACATTGTAGGCACCCCGGAACCCTGGTGGAACGCGGCGGGACTTGTGGGACTCGAACCTGGGTGTGATTTTGGATCAAATTGGCGGCGGGACTTGTGGGACTCGAACCTGGGTGTGATTTTGGATCATTTCGTGGCCTTTTGCTATGCATGCCTTCTCCCCGCTAGTTTGATGTGTGCTGCTGCAAAAGTTCCAAGAGGGCGTTTTTGCCCCCCTCCAAACTCCTTCTCTTTGTTTATAGTGCATATTTTCTGCTGGATCTACTCTCTATTTACTCCAAGGAAAAAAACTAGCCGGTCGCGGCAAATTTTTACAATCGGTCGCCAAACTACGGCACGAGGGCCGAACGCGGTACGCCGGCGTCCAAGATACGGCCCGGGGATTTTTTTTGATTTTTTGGGCTTTTTTTGATTTTTTTGGACATGTTGGGCATCCCAGGACTCGGGTGCGACTGCAGGACGTGTGGGGCTCTAACCTGGGTGTGGTTTTTGGTCATTTTTCCGGACTTTTGCCCACTTTTCCAACTTTTCTTCCCAATCACAGTGCGCCTTTGCTGGGTGCGTTTTGGGCATGTGGGGGGCACCTCGGACTCGGGTGGGACGCGGCGGGACTTGTGGCACTCGTACCTGGGTGTGATTTTTGATCATTTTGTGGACTTTTCCCCAGACACTCTCCACTTTTCTACCCCACTTCCCCTGTGCGAAATACGGCAAACTGTCTGAAAATAGGGGCTCCAAGTGTTCCCCACTCTTTCTGGCCCACAAAAGGCCTCTCATTCCCCGGGAACACCTGTAGGACTCCCCGGCGTCAAGGAAATACGCCAAACCGTCTGAAAATAGGGGCCCAAAAGAACTGGAAATAATGTGTTTAATTTGGGGGGTGATGTCTATAATTATGGGGGTGCATTGGAGGCGGGAGTCCACTGGAGGGCTCCACACCGTCTGAATATAGGGCCCCAAAAGGCCTGGAATTAATGTATTTAATTTGGGGGGTGCATTTGCAGCGGGAGTCCACCGGAGGGCTCCAATTCCCCACTCTTTTGTTGACCTATGTATGGCCCCAAAAGGCCTCTCATTCCCCGGGGAGACCTGAAGGACCCCCCCGGCGTCACCGAAATAAGCCAAACTGTCTGAAAATAGGGGCTCCAAGGGTTCCCCACTCTTTCTGGCCCACAAAAGGCCTCTCATTCCCCGGGAACACCTGTAGGACTCCCCGGCGTCAAGGAGATACGCCAAACTGTCTGAAAATAGGGCCCCAAAAGAACTGGAAATGATGCCTTTAATTTGGGGGGTGATGTCTTTAATTTGGGGGGTGCATTGGAGGCGGGAGTCCACTGGAGGGCTACACACCGTCTGAATATAGGGCCCCAAAAGGCCTGGAATTAATGTCTTTAATTTGGGGGGTGCATTTGCAGCGGGAGTCCACCGGAGGGCTCCATTTCCCCACTCTTTTGTTGACATATGGCCACAAAAGGCCTCTCATTCCCCGGGAAGACCTGATGGACGCCCCGGCGTCACCGAAATAAGCCAAACTGTCTGAAAATAGGGGCTCCAAGTGTTCCCCACTCTTTCTGGCCCACAAAAGGCCCCTCATTCCCCGGGAACACCTGTAGGACTCCCCGGCGTCAAGGAAATACGCCAAACCGGCTGAAAATAGGCCCCCAAAAGAACTGGAAATAATGTCTTTAGTTTGGGGGGTGATGTCTTTAATTTGGGGGGTGCATTGGAGGCGGGAGTCCACTGGAGGGCTCCACAACGTCTGAAAATAGGGCCCCAAAAGAACTGGAAATAATGTGTTTAATTCAGGGTGCATTTGCAGCGAGTGTCCACCAGAGGGCTCCAATTCCCCAGCTATAGTCCTGGTACTCTAAAATGATGGCACTTAGTCAAATTTCCGCCTTTTTTTGATGACTTCCAACTAGGAGAGGGACTCATTTTGAGTTCCGGACCCGGGTGGAGAACCATAGCAGGTCGGCCTTCTTAAAGGGACATCCTCCTAGGCACTTAGTCAAATTTCCGCCTTTTTTTTTGGACTTCCAGCGAGGAGAGGGACAATTTTGCGTTCCAGACCCGGGTGGAGAACCATAGCAGGTCGGCCTTCTTAAAGGGACATCCTCCTAGGCACTTAGTCAAATTTACGCCTTTTTTTTGGACTTCCAGCGAGGAGAGGGACTAATTTGGCGTTCCAGACCCAGGTGGAGAACCATAGCAGGTCGGCCTTCTTAAAGGGACATGCCCCTAGACACTTAGTCAAATTTACGCCTTTTTTTTGGACTTCCAGCGAGGAGAGGGACTAATTTTGCTTTCCGTACCCGGATGGAGAACCATAGCACGTCGGCCTTCTTAAAGGGAAATGCTCCTAGGCACTTAGTCAAATTCACGCCTTTTTTTTGGACTTCCAGCGAGGAGAGGGACAATTTTGCTTTCCTGACCCAGGTGGAGAACCATAGCACGTCGGCCTTCTTTAAGGGACATCCTCCTAGGCACTTAGTCAAATTTACGCCTTTTTTATGGACTTCCAGCGAGGAGAGGGACTAATTTTGCTTTCCGCACCCGGGTGGAGAACCATAGCAGGTCAGCCTTCTTAAAGGGACATCCTCCTAGGCACTTAGTCAAATTTACGCCTTTTTTTTGGACTTCCAGCGAGGAGAGGGACTAATTTTGCTTTCCGTACCCGGGTGGAGAACCATAGCACGTCGGCCTTCTTAAAGGGAAATGCTCCTAGGCACTTAGTCAAATTCACGCCTTTTTTTTGGACTTCCAGCGAGGAGAGGGACAATTTTGCTTTCCTGACCCAGGTGGAGAACCATAGCACGTCGGCCTTCTTAAAGGGAAATGCTCCTAGGCACTTAGTCAAATTCACGCCTTTTTTTTGGACTTCCAGCGAGGAGAGGGACAATTTTGCTTTCCTGACCCAGGTGGAGAACCATAGCAGGTCGGCCTTCTTAAAGGGACATGCCCCTAGACACTTAGTCAAATTCACGCCTTTTTTTTGGACTTCCAGCGAGGAGAGGGACTAATTTGGCGTTCTGTACCCAGGTGGAGAACCATAGCACGTCGGCCTTCTTAAAGGGACATCCTCCTAGGCACTTAGTCAAATTCACGCCTTTTTTTTGGACTTCCAGCGAGGAGAGGGACTAATTTGGCGCTCCGTACCCAGGTGGAGAACCATAGCACGTCGGCCTTCTTAAAGGGACATCCTCCTAGGCACTTAGTCAAATTCACGCCTTTTTTTTGGACTTCCAGCGAGGAGAGGGACAATTTTGCGTTCCTGACCCAGGTGGAGGACCATAGCACGTCGGCCTTCTTAAAGGGACATCCTCCTAGGCACTTAGTCAAATTCACGCCTTTTTTTTGGACTTCCAGCGAGGAGAGGGACTAATTTGGCGTTCCAGACCCAGGTGGAGAACCATAGCACGTCGGCCTTCTTAAAGGGAAATGCTCCTAGGCACTTAGTCAAATTCACGCCTTTTTTTTGGACTTCCAGCGAGGAGAGGGACAATTTTGCTTTCCTGACCCAGGTGGAGAACCATATCACGTCGGCCTTCTTTAAGGGACATCCTCCTAGGCACTTAGTCAAATTTCCGCCTTTTTTTTGGACTTCCAGCGAGGAGAGGGACTAATTTGGCGTTCCAGACCCAGGTGGAGAACCATAGCACGTCGGCCTTCTTTAAGGGACATCCTCCTAGGCACTTAGTCAAATTTACGCCTTTTTTTTGGACTTCCAGCGAGGAGAGGGACAATTTTGCTTTCCTGACCCAGGTGGAGAACCATAGCACGTCGGCCTTCTTAAAGGGAAATGCTCCTAGGCACTTAGTCAAATTCACGCCTTTTTTTTGGACTTCCAGCTAGGAGAGGGACTAATTTGGCGTTCCGTACCCAGGTGGAGAACCATAGCAGGTCGGCCTTCTTAAAGGGAAATGCTCCTAGACACTTAGTCAAATTTCCGCCTTTTTTTTTGGACTTCCAGCGAGGAGAGGGACTAATTTGGCGTTCCAGACCCAGGTGGAGAACCATAGCACGTCGGCCTTCTTTAAGGGACATCCTCCTAGGCACTTAGTCAAATTTACGCCTTTTTTTTGGACTTCCAGCGAGGAGAGGGACTAATTTTGCTTTCCGTACCCGGGTGGAGAACCATAGCACGTCGGCCTTCTTAAAGGGAAATGCTCCTAGGCACTTAGTCAAATTCACGCCTTTTTTTTGGACTTCCAGCGAGGAGAGGGACAATTTTGCTTTCCTGACCCAGGTGGAGAACCATAGCACGTCGGCCTTCTTAAAGGGACATCCTCCTAGGCACTTAGTCAAATTCACGCCTTTTTTTTGGACTTCCAGCGAGGAGAGGGACTAATTTGGCGTTCCAGACCCAGGTGGAGAACCATAGCAGGTCGGCCTTCTTAAAGGGACATGCCCCTAGACACTTAGTCAAATTTACGCCTGAAAATAGGGCCCCAAAAGAACTGGAAATAATGTCTTTAATTCAGGGTGCATTTGCAGCGAGTGTCCACCAGAGGGCTCCAATTCCCCCACTATAGTCCTGGTACTCTAAAATGATGGCACTTAGTCAAATTTCCGCCTTTTTTTGATGACTTCCAACTAGGAGAGGGACTAATTTTGAGTTCCGGACCCGGGTGGAGAACCATAGCACGTCGGCCTTCTTAAAGGGACATCCTCCTAGGCACTTAGTCAAATTCACGCCTTTTTTTTGGACTTCCAGCGAGGAGAGGGACAATTTTGCTTTCCTGACCCAGGTGGAGAACCATAGCACGTCGGCCTTCTTAAAGGGACATCCTCCTAGGCACTTAGTCAAATTCACGCCTTTTTTTTGGACTTCCAGCGAGGAGAGGGACAATTTTGCTTTCCTGACCCAGGTGGAGAACCATAGCACGTCGGCCTTCTTAAAGGGAAATGCTCCTAGACACTTAGTCAAATTCACGCCTTTTTTTTGGACTTCCAGCTAGGAGAGGGACTAATTTGGCGTTCCGTACCCAGGTGGAGAACCATAGCAGGTCGGCCTTCTTAAAGGGAAATGCTCCTAGACACTTAGTCAAATTTCCGCCTTTTTTTTTGGACTTCCAGCGAGGAGAGGGACTAATTTGGCGTTCCAGACCCAGGTGGAGAACCATAGCACGTCGGCCTTCTTTAAGGGACATCCTCCTAGGCACTTAGTCAAATTTACGCCTTTTTTTTGGACTTCCAGCGAGGAGAGGGACTAATTTTGCTTTCCGTACCCGGGTGGAGAACCATAGCACGTCGGCCTTCTTAAAGGGAAATGCTCCTAGGCACTTAGTCAAATTCACGCCTTTTTTTTGGACTTCCAGCGAGGAGAGGGACAATTTTGCTTTCCTGACCCAGGTGGAGAACCATAGCACGTCGGCCTTCTTAAAGGGACATCCTCCTAGGCACTTAGTCAAATTCACGCCTTTTTTTTGGACTTCCAGCGAGGAGAGGGACTAATTTGGCGTTCCAGACCCAGGTGGAGAACCATAGCACGTCGGCCTTCTTAAAGGGACATCCTCCTAGGCACTTAGTCAAATTCACGCCTTTTTTTTGGACTTCCAGCGAGGAGAGGGACAATTTTGCTTTCCTGACCCAGGTGGAGAACCATAGCACGTCGGCCTTCTTAAAGGGACATCCTCCTAGGCACTTAGTCAAATTCACGCCTTTTTTTTGGACTTCCAGCGAGGAGAGGGACTAATTTGGCGTTCTGTACCCAGGTGGAGAACCAAGGGACGTCGGCCTTCTTAAGGGGACATCCTCCTAGACACTTAGTCAAATTCACGCCTTTTTTTTGGACTTCCAGCGAGGAGAGGGACAATTTTGCTTTCCTGACCCAGGTGGAGAACCATAGCACGTCGGCCTTCTTAAAGGGAAATGCTCCTAGGCACTTAGTCAAATTCACGCCTTTTTTTTGGACTTCCAGCGAGGAGAGGGACAATTTTGCTTTCCTGACCCAGGTGGAGAACCATAGCACGTCGGCCTTCTTAAAGGGAAATGCTCCTAGGCACTTAGTCAAATTCACGCCTTTTTTTTGGACTTCCAGCGAGGAGAGGGACTAATTTGGCGTTCCAGACCCAGGTGGAGAACCATAGCAGGTCGGCCTTCTTAAAGGGACATGCCCCTAGACACTTAGTCAAATTTACGCCTGAAAATAGGGCCCCAAAAGAACTGGAAATAATGTCTTTAATTCAGGGTGCATTTGCAGCGAGTGTCCACCAGAGGGCTCCAATTCCCCCACTATAGTCCTGGTACTCTAAAATGATGGCACTTAGTCAAATTTCCGCCTTTTTTTGATGACTTCCAACTAGGAGAGGGACTAATTTTGAGTTCCGGACCCGGGTGGAGAACCATAGCACGTCGGCCTTCTTAAAGGGACATCCTCCTAGGCACTTAGTCAAATTTCCGCCTTTTTTTTGGACTTCCAGCGAGGAGAGGGACTAATTTGGCGTTCCAGACCCAGGTGGAGAACCATAGCACGTCGGCCTTCTTTAAGGGACATCCTCCTAGGCACTTAGTCAAATTCACGCCTTTTTTTTGGACTTCCAGCGAGGAGAGGGACAATTTTGCTTTCCTGACCCAGGTGGAGAACCATAGCACGTCGGCCTTCTTAAAGGGAAATGCTCCTAGGCACTTAGTCAAATTCACGCCTTTTTTTTGGACTTCCAGCGAGGAGAGGGACAATTTTGCTTTCCTGACCCAGGTGGAGAACCATAGCACGTCGGCCTTCTTAAAGGGAAATGCTCCTAGACACTTAGTCAAATTTACCAAACTTTTCTATAGAGCCCTGGTACTCTAAAATGATGACACATAGACAAAAAACCAAACTTTTCTATAGAGGCCTGGTACTCTAAAATGATGGCACTTAGTCAAATTTCCGCCTTTTTTTTGGACTTCCAGCGAGGAGAGGGACAATTTTGCTTTCCTGACCCAGGTGGAGAACCATAGCACGTCGGCCTCATAAAGGGACATCCTCCTAGGCACTTAGTCAAATTTCCGCCTTTTTTTTGGACTTCCAGCGAGGAGAGGGACTAATTTTGCGTTCCTGACCCAGGTGGAGAACCATAGCAGGTCGGCCTTCTTAAAGGGACATCCTCCTAGGCACTTAGTCAAATTTACGCCTTTTTTTTTGGACTTCCAGCGAGGAGAGGGACTAATTTTGCTTTCCTGACCCAGGTGGAGAACCATAGCAGGTCGGCCTTCTTAAAGGGACATCCTCCTAGGCACTTAGTCAAATTTACACCTTTTTTTTGGACTTCCAGCGAGGAGAGGGACTAATTTTGCGTTCCTGACCCAGGTGGAGAACCATAGCAGGTCGGCCTTCTTAAAGGGAAATGCTCCTAGACACTTAGTCAAATTTCCGCCTTTTTTTTTGGACTTCCAGCGAGGAGAGGGACTAATTTGGCGTTCCAGACCCAGGTGGAGAACCATAGCAGGTCGGCCTTCTTAAAGGGACATGCCCCTAGACACTTAGTCAAATTTACGCCTGAAAATAGGGCCCCAAAAGAACTGGAAATAATGTCTTTAATTCAGGGTGCATTTGCAGCGAGTGTCCACCAGAGGGCTCCAATTCCCCCACTATAGTCCTGGTACTCTAAAATGATGGCACTTAGTCAAATTTCCGCCTTTTTTTGATGACTTCCAACTAGGAGAGGGACTAATTTTGAGTTCCGGACCCGGGTGGAGAACCATAGCACGTCGGCCTTCTTAAAGGGACATCCTCCTAGGCACTTAGTCAAATTTCCGCCTTTTTTTTGGACTTCCAGCGAGGAGAGGGACTAATTTGGCGTTCCAGACCCAGGTGGAGAACCATAGCACGTCGGCCTTCTTTAAGGGACATCCTCCTAGGCACTTAGTCAAATTTACGCCTTTTTTTTGGACTTCCAGCGAGGAGAGGGACAATTTTGCTTTCCTGACCCAGGTGGAGAACCATAGCACGTCGGCCTTCTTAAAGGGAAATGCTCCTAGGCACTTAGTCAAATTCACGCCTTTTTTTTGGACTTCCAGCGAGGAGAGGGACAATTTTGCTTTCCTGACCCAGGTGGAGAACCATAGCACGTCGGCCTTCTTAAAGGGAAATGCTCCTAGGCACTTAGTCAAATTCACGCCTTTTTTTTGGACTTCCAGCGAGGAGAGGGACAATTTTGCTTTCCTGACCCAGGTGGAGAACCATAGCACGTCGGCCTTCTTAAAGGGAAATGCTCCTAGGCACTTAGTCAAATTCACGCCTTTTTTTTGGACTTCCAGCGAGGAGAGGGACAATTTTGCTTTCCTGACCCAGGTGGAGAACCATAGCACGTCGGCCTTCTTAAAGGGAAATGCTCCTAGGCACTTAGTCAAATTCACGCCTTTTTTTTGGACTTCCAGCGAGGAGAGGGACAATTTTGCTTTCCTGACCCAGGTGGAGAACCATAGCACGTCGGCCTTCTTAAAGGGAAATGCTCCTAGGCACTTAGTCAAATTCACGCCTTTTTTTTGGACTTCCAGCGAGGAGAGGGACTAATTTGGCGTTCCAGACCCAGGTGGAGAACCATAGCAGGTCGGCCTTCTTAAAGGGACATGCCCCTAGACACTTAGTCAAATTTACGCCTGAAAATAGGGCCCCAAAAGAACTGGAAATAATGTCTTTAATTCAGGGTGCATTTGCAGCGAGTGTCCACCAGAGGGCTCCAATTCCCCCACTATAGTCCTGGTACTCTAAAATGATGGCACTTAGTCAAATTTCCGCCTTTTTTTGATGACTTCCAACTAGGAGAGGGACTAATTTTGAGTTCCGGACCCGGGTGGAGAACCATAGCACGTCGGCCTTCTTAAAGGGACATCCTCCTAGGCACTTAGTCAAATTTCCGCCTTTTTTTTGGACTTCCAGCGAGGAGAGGGACTAATTTGGCGTTCCAGACCCAGGTGGAGAACCATAGCACGTCGGCCTTCTTTAAGGGACATCCTCCTAGGCACTTAGTCAAATTCACGCCTTTTTTTTGGACTTCCAGCGAGGAGAGGGACAATTTTGCTTTCCTGACCCAGGTGGAGAACCATAGCACGTCGGCCTTCTTAAAGGGAAATGCTCCTAGGCACTTAGTCAAATTCACGCCTTTTTTTTGGACTTCCAGCGAGGAGAGGGACAATTTTGCTTTCCTGACCCAGGTGGAGAACCATAGCACGTCGGCCTTCTTAAAGGGAAATGCTCCTAGACACTTAGTCAAATTTACCAAACTTTTCTATAGAGCCCTGGTACTCTAAAATGATGACACATAGACAAAAAACCAAACTTTTCTATAGAGGCCTGGTACTCTAAAATGATGGCACTTAGTCAAATTTCCGCCTTTTTTTTGGACTTCCAGCGAGGAGAGGGACAATTTTGCTTTCCTGACCCAGGTGGAGAACCATAGCACGTCGGCCTCATAAAGGGACATCCTCCTAGGCACTTAGTCAAATTTCCGCCTTTTTTTTGGACTTCCAGCGAGGAGAGGGACTAATTTTGCGTTCCTGACCCAGGTGGAGAACCATAGCAGGTCGGCCTTCTTAAAGGGACATCCTCCTAGGCACTTAGTCAAATTTACGCCTTTTTTTTTGGACTTCCAGCGAGGAGAGGGACTAATTTTGCTTTCCTGACCCAGGTGGAGAACCATAGCAGGTCGGCCTTCTTAAAGGGACATCCTCCTAGGCACTTAGTCAAATTTACACCTTTTTTTTGGACTTCCAGCGAGGAGAGGGACTAATTTTGCGTTCCTGACCCAGGTGGAGAACCATAGCAGGTCGGCCTTCTTAAAGGGAAATGCTCCTAGACACTTAGTCAAATTTCCGCCTTTTTTTTTGGACTTCCAGCGAGGAGAGGGACTAATTTGGCGTTCCAGACCCAGGTGGAGAACCATAGCAGGTCGGCCTTCTTAAAGGGACATGCCCCTAGACACTTAGTCAAATTTACGCCTGAAAATAGGGCCCCAAAAGAACTGGAAATAATGTCTTTAATTCAGGGTGCATTTGCAGCGAGTGTCCACCAGAGGGCTCCAATTCCCCCACTATAGTCCTGGTACTCTAAAATGATGGCACTTAGTCAAATTTCCGCCTTTTTTTGATGACTTCCAACTAGGAGAGGGACTAATTTTGAGTTCCGGACCCGGGTGGAGAACCATAGCACGTCGGCCTTCTTAAAGGGACATCCTCCTAGGCACTTAGTCAAATTTCCGCCTTTTTTTTGGACTTCCAGCGAGGAGAGGGACTAATTTGGCGTTCCAGACCCAGGTGGAGAACCATAGCACGTCGGCCTTCTTTAAGGGACATCCTCCTAGGCACTTAGTCAAATTTACGCCTTTTTTTTGGACTTCCAGCGAGGAGAGGGACAATTTTGCTTTCCTGACCCAGGTGGAGAACCATAGCACGTCGGCCTTCTTAAAGGGAAATGCTCCTAGGCACTTAGTCAAATTCACGCCTTTTTTTTGGACTTCCAGCGAGGAGAGGGACAATTTTGCTTTCCTGACCCAGGTGGAGAACCATAGCACGTCGGCCTTCTTAAAGGGAAATGCTCCTAGGCACTTAGTCAAATTCACGCCTTTTTTTTGGACTTCCAGCGAGGAGAGGGACAATTTTGCTTTCCTGACCCAGGTGGAGAACCATAGCACGTCGGCCTTCTTAAAGGGAAATGCTCCTAGGCACTTAGTCAAATTCACGCCTTTTTTTTGGACTTCCAGCGAGGAGAGGGACAATTTTGCTTTCCTGACCCAGGTGGAGAACCATAGCACGTCGGCCTTCTTAAAGGGAAATGCTCCTAGGCACTTAGTCAAATTCACGCCTTTTTTTTGGACTTCCAGCGAGGAGAGGGACAATTTTGCTTTCCTGACCCAGGTGGAGAACCATAGCACGTCGGCCTTCTTAAAGGGAAATGCTCCTAGGCACTTAGTCAAATTCACGCCTTTTTTTTGGACTTCCAGCGAGGAGAGGGACTAATTTGGCGTTCCAGACCCAGGTGGAGAACCATAGCAGGTCGGCCTTCTTAAAGGGACATGCCCCTAGACACTTAGTCAAATTTACGCCTGAAAATAGGGCCCCAAAAGAACTGGAAATAATGTCTTTAATTCAGGGTGCATTTGCAGCGAGTGTCCACCAGAGGGCTCCAATTCCCCCACTATAGTCCTGGTACTCTAAAATGATGGCACTTAGTCAAATTTCCGCCTTTTTTTGATGACTTCCAACTAGGAGAGGGACTAATTTTGAGTTCCGGACCCGGGTGGAGAACCATAGCACGTCGGCCTTCTTAAAGGGACATCCTCCTAGGCACTTAGTCAAATTTCCGCCTTTTTTTTGGACTTCCAGCGAGGAGAGGGACTAATTTGGCGTTCCAGACCCAGGTGGAGAACCATAGCACGTCGGCCTTCTTTAAGGGACATCCTCCTAGGCACTTAGTCAAATTTACGCCTTTTTTTTGGACTTCCAGCGAGGAGAGGGACAATTTTGCTTTCCTGACCCAGGTGGAGAACCATAGCACGTCGGCCTTCTTAAAGGGACATCCTCCTAGGCACTTAGTCAAATTTCCGCCTTTTTTTTGGACTTCCAGCGAGGAGAGGGACTAATTTGGCGTTCCAGACCCAGGTGGAGAACCATAGCACGTCGGCCTTCTTTAAGGGACATCCTCCTAGGCACTTAGTCAAATTTACGCCTTTTTTTTGGACTTCCAGCGAGGAGAGGGACAATTTTGCTTTCCTGACCCAGGTGGAGAACCATAGCACGTCGGCCTTCTTAAAGGGACATCCTCCTAGGCACTTAGTCAAATTCACGCCTTTTTTTTGGACTTCCAGCGAGGAGAGGGACTAATTTGGCGCTCCGTACCCAGGTGGAGAACCATAGCACGTCGGCCTTCTTAAAGGGACATCCTCCTAGGCACTTAGTCAAATTCACGCCTTTTTTTTGGACTTCCAGCGAGGAGAGGGACAATTTTGCGTTCCTGACCCAGGTGGAGGACCATAGCACGTCGGCCTTCTTAAAGGGACATCCTCCTAGGCACTTAGTCAAATTCACGCCTTTTTTTTGGACTTCCAGCGAGGAGAGGGACTAATTTGGCGTTCCAGACCCAGGTGGAGAACCATAGCACGTCGGCCTTCTTAAAGGGAAATGCTCCTAGGCACTTAGTCAAATTCACGCCTTTTTTTTGGACTTCCAGCGAGGAGAGGGACAATTTTGCTTTCCTGACCCAGGTGGAGAACCATAGCACGTCGGCCTTCTTAAAGGGACATCCTCCTAGGCACTTAGTCAAATTTCCGCCTTTTTTTTGGACTTCCAGCGAGGAGAGGGACTAATTTGGCGTTCCAGACCCAGGTGGAGAACCATAGCACGTCGGCCTTCTTTAAGGGACATCCTCCTAGGCACTTAGTCAAATTTACGCCTTTTTTTTGGACTTCCAGCGAGGAGAGGGACAATTTTGCTTTCCTGACCCAGGTGGAGAACCATAGCACGTCGGCCTTCTTAAAGGGACATCCTCCTAGGCACTTAGTCAAATTCACGCCTTTTTTTTGGACTTCCAGCGAGGAGAGGGACTAATTTGGCGCTCCGTACCCAGGTGGAGAACCATAGCACGTCGGCCTTCTTAAAGGGACATCCTCCTAGGCACTTAGTCAAATTCACGCCTTTTTTTTGGACTTCCAGCGAGGAGAGGGACAATTTTGCGTTCCTGACCCAGGTGGAGGACCATAGCACGTCGGCCTTCTTAAAGGGACATCCTCCTAGGCACTTAGTCAAATTCACGCCTTTTTTTTGGACTTCCAGCGAGGAGAGGGACTAATTTGGCGTTCCAGACCCAGGTGGAGAACCATAGCACGTCGGCCTTCTTAAAGGGAAATGCTCCTAGGCACTTAGTCAAATTCACGCCTTTTTTTTGGACTTCCAGCGAGGAGAGGGACAATTTTGCTTT
This sequence comes from Nerophis lumbriciformis, assembly GCF_033978685.3. Classification (NCBI taxonomy): domain Eukaryota; kingdom Metazoa; phylum Chordata; class Actinopteri; order Syngnathiformes; family Syngnathidae; genus Nerophis; species Nerophis lumbriciformis. The sequence continues at coordinate 115,055 of NW_027316586.1, read as the reverse complement.
CCTGACCCAGGTGGAGAACCATATCACGTCGGCCTTCTTTAAGGGACATCCTCCTAGGCACTTAGTCAAATTTACGCCTTTTTTTTGGACTTCCAGCGAGGAGAGGGACAATTTTGCTTTCCTGACCCAGGTGGAGAACCATAGCACGTCGGCCTTCTTAAAGGGAAATGCTCCTAGGCACTTAGTCAAATTCACGCCTTTTTTTTGGACTTCCAGCGAGGAGAGGGACAATTTTGCTTTCCTGACCCAGGTGGAGAACCATAGCACGTCGGCCTTCTTAAAGGGAAATGCTCCTAGGCACTTAGTCAAATTCACGCCTTTTTTTTGGACTTCCAGCGAGGAGAGGGACAATTTTGCTTTCCTGACCCAGGTGGAGAACCATAGCACGTCGGCCTTCTTAAAGGGAAATGCTCCTAGGCACTTAGTCAAATTCACGCCTTTTTTTTGGACTTCCAGCGAGGAGAGGGACAATTTTGCTTTCCTGACCCAGGTGGAGAACCATAGCACGTCGGCCTTCTTAAAGGGACATCCTCCTAGGCACTTAGTCAAATTCACGCCTTTTTTTTGGACTTCCAGCGAGGAGAGGGACTAATTTGGCGTTCCAGACCCAGGTGGAGAACCATAGCAGGTCGGCCTTCTTAAAGGGACATGCCCCTAGACACTTAGTCAAATTTACGCCTGAAAATAGGGCCCCAAAAGAACTGGAAATAATGTCTTTAATTCAGGGTGCATTTGCAGCGAGTGTCCACCAGAGGGCTCCAATTCCCCCACTATAGTCCTGGTACTCTAAAATGATGGCACTTAGTCAAATTTCCGCCTTTTTTTGATGACTTCCAACTAGGAGAGGGACTAATTTTGAGTTCCGGACCCGGGTGGAGAACCATAGCACGTCGGCCTTCTTAAAGGGACATCCTCCTAGGCACTTAGTCAAATTTCCGCCTTTTTTTTGGACTTCCAGCGAGGAGAGGGACTAATTTGGCGTTCCAGACCCAGGTGGAGAACCATAGCACGTCGGCCTTCTTTAAGGGACATCCTCCTAGGCACTTAGTCAAATTTACGCCTTTTTTTTGGACTTCCAGCGAGGAGAGGGACAATTTTGCTTTCCTGACCCAGGTGGAGAACCATAGCACGTCGGCCTTCTTAAAGGGACATCCTCCTAGGCACTTAGTCAAATTCACGCCTTTTTTTTGGACTTCCAGCGAGGAGAGGGACAATTTTGCTTTCCTGACCCAGGTGGAGAACCATAGCACGTCGGCCTTCTTAAAGGGAAATGCTCCTAGGCACTTAGTCAAATTCACGCCTTTTTTTTGGACTTCCAGCGAGGAGAGGGACAATTTTGCTTTCCTGACCCAGGTGGAGAACCATAGCACGTCGGCCTTCTTAAAGGGAAATGCTCCTAGGCACTTAGTCAAATTCACGCCTTTTTTTTGGACTTCCAGCGAGGAGGGGGACAATTTTGCTTTCCTGACCCAGGTGGAGAACCATAGCACGTCGGCCTTCTTAAAGGGAAATGCTCCTAGGCACTTAGTCAAATTCACGCCTTTTTTTTGGACTTCCAGCGAGGAGAGGGACAATTTTGCTTTCCTGACCCAGGTGGAGAACCATAGCACGTCGGCCTTCTTAAAGGGAAATGCTCCTAGGCACTTAGTCAAATTCACGCCTTTTTTTTGGACTTCCAGCGAGGAGAGGGACTAATTTGGCGTTCCAGACCCAGGTGGAGAACCATAGCACGTCGGCCTTCTTAAAGGGACATCCTCCTAGGCACTTAGTCAAATTCACGCCTTTTTTTTGGACTTCCAGCGAGGAGAGGGACAATTTTGCTTTCCTGACCCAGGTGGAGAACCATAGCACGTCGGCCTTCTTAAAGGGAAATGCTCCTATACACTTAGTCAAATTTACCAAACTTTTCTATAGAGCCCTGGTACTCTAAAATGATGACACATAGACAAAAAACCAAACTTTTCTCTAGAGGCCTGGTACTCTAAAATGATGACACATAGACAAAAAACCAAACTTTTCTATAGAGGCCTGGTACTCTAAAATAATGACACTTAGTCAAATTTCCGCCTTTTTTTGACTACTTCCAGCGAGGAGAGGGACTAATTTGGCGTTCCGTACCCAGGTGGAGAACCAAGGGACGTCGGCCTTCTTAAAGGGACATCCTCCTAGACACTTAGTCAAATTCACGCCTTTTTTTTGGACTTCCAGCGAGGAGAGGGACTAATTTTGCTTTCCGTACCCGGGTGGAGAACCATAGCACGTCGGCCTTCTTAAAGGGAAATGCTCCTAGGCACTTAGTCAAATTCACGCCTTTTTTTTGGACTTCCAGCGAGGAGAGGGACAATTTTGCTTTCCTGACCCAGGTGGAGAACCATAGCACGTCGGCCTTCTTAAAGGGACATCCTCCTAGGCACTTAGTCAAATTTCCGCCTTTTTTTTGGACTTCCAGCGAGGAGAGGGACTAATTTGGCGTTCCAGACCCAGGTGGAGAACCATAGCAGGTCAGCCTTCTTAAAGGGACATCCTCCTAGGCACTTAGTCAAATTTCCGCCTTT